>NW_021319167.1:51974-82017 GCF_001605985.2 Dendrobium catenatum
TATATATATATATATATATATATATATATATTACTCATTTTATTATAATAATAATTATTTAAATCATAATTATTTTGTTTCTTTCATAAATGAATAGGCTCATGAACCTACTCAAACTCATTGAATAAAGTCTAAACTCCCCGATATTATTTATGTAGAAACTTTTTAAAAGATTTGCATAAAGTCAAATCCCAATAGGCTCCGATTATACATTTAGTTGATTCTTGACCTGAATCGACTAAGTACTCCTTAGGTATTACGAGAGCTTGAACTCAATTAGTTAATCAAGCTCAAGTCAAGGATAATTGACTCCAAGGATGATGGACTCGTTTATGAGAGATTATTACGTGTGGGATTTGGAATAAAGAATTATCCAATTTTTTGAGTGTGAGCATTAAAAGCACAGTTGATGCAAGTGGATCGACGATTGGAACAGCTGCCGGAGAGACCAACTGGAACCTGAAAAGAGCGTTAGCAAAAACAAAGAAACAGAGAAGGAAAAACCAGGGGAATAGAGAAGGAGAAGGGGCAGTGTCTGTAGTATTGATTTCTGTTGTAAAAAGCTGAGTACAATTCCTGTTGCCATGGTATATGTATTCTCAAGGTGCTGTATAAAAAAGGTATAACATCAAAAAAGGTGTATTAGTACTCTATTGCAGGAAATAGAAAGTAAGTAGTGGAAAATAACTAAAGGTTGTTAGGAAGGTAAGTTGCCCCTGGTAGAATTCTCCTACTAACGTGAGCCGCATCAGTCCTCCCCCGGATCAGAAGAGCTCGACTCCGACGAGCTGACGGTGATGACCCCATCATCTGGTGGAGAGTAGGGCCAAATATCCGAAACATTGAATGTTGGAGAAGTCATGCAATCAGGTGGTAAAGTGACAGTGTAGGCATTGTCATTTATCTTAGCTATGATTGGCACGGGTCCGATTTTGCGGCGAGCGAGTTTAGAGTATGTGCCCGGGGCGAAGCGCTCACGGCGGAGACGCACCCAAACCAAGTCGCCTACAGAGAATAGGCGTTGTCGACGATGCTTGTCTACAGCTTCTTTGTATTTGGCATTGGAAGTGATAATTTGTTGACGCACATCGGAGAGCATTTGGGAGTAATCGTCGGCAAAGGAAGTTGCCGTGGCCGATTTGCACTTGGGGATAATTGCAACATCAAGTGCGATGTTAGGGGATTTTGTGTAAACAATGCTAAACGGAGTTTTACCTGTAGTTCGATTCGTCATTGCGTTGTAAGCAAATTCGGCTTTGCTTAAAAGGTCCTCCCATTGCCGCGGATGGTCTTGGACCAAGCACCGTAGTATAGCACCCAGCGTGCGATTAACTACCTCCGTTTGGCCATCCGATTGTGGATGGTATGCCGAGCTGAGGCGGATGTCGGTTCCCAATCTTTTCCAAAGTTCCCTCCAAAAGTGGCTGATAAATTTGACGTCGCGGTCGGACGTCAAACTACGTGGGACGCCGTGGAGTCTAACAATTTCGGTGAAGAATAAGTGAGCAATGTTCATGGCACTGGACGTTTTTTTGCAGGAAACGAAGTGTGCCATCTTCGAAAATCTGTCAACGACGACCATTATGGAATCGTTTCCTTTCTTTGTTCGCGGCAAGCCGAGTACAAAGTCCAAACTTAAGTCTTCCCAAATAGAGTCCGGAACCGGGAGAGGCATGTATAACCCCGTGTTTTGAGATCCTCCCTTGTACATTTGACATACGGGGCAGCTATCGACAAAACGAATGACATCACGTCTCAAACGTGGCCAAAAAAAAACGAACCTGTAACTGCCGGAGGGTATTATCACGTCCTGCGTGAGCTGCGAGTGCCCCACTGTGTGCTTCACGGATCAGCTGCAGCCGCCATGAGGATACTGGTATGCATAGTAAGTTCTTTTTGAACAAATAGCCATGGCGGATAGAGTAGTCTTCGGGCGGTTGCGCTAATTGACATTGTTTCCAAATGTTACAAAATTCTGGATCATCCGCGTATAGGTCTCGTAGACAGTCAAAACCGGTAATTTGTGTTTGCAATTGGATCAATAAGCTTCTCTTCCGGCTCAAAGCATCGGCCACCCGGTTATTAACGCCAGGTTTGTGTCTAATTGTAAAAGAAAAACGCTGTAAGAACATTATCCAACGCGCATGCATCCTATTAATGTTCTTTTGGCTGTTAATGTACGAGAGAGCCTTGTTGTCACTGCAGAGTATGAAATCTTGATGAAGTAGATATTGCTCCCATTGTTTGAGTGCTCTCACAATGGCATAAAGTTCCTGTTCATAAGCAGCCCACTTCTGTCTTGAGGCGGACAATTTCTCACTAAAAAACGCAACGGGCTTGTCGGACTGAGAAAGAACGGCGCCAACACCAATAGCGGAGGCATCTGTATCAACTGTAAACGGCTTGTCAAAGTCGGGGAGTGCGAGGACTGGAGCCGAACTGATGGCAGCTTTAACCTGCTCAAATGCTTGCTGTTGAGGCTCGGCCCAATCAAACGTCTTGGACTTGAGGGAGTCCGTAATGGGTGCCATTATAAGACTAAAGTCTTTGATAAACTTTCGGTAAAAGTTGGCTAAGCCGTGGAAGCTCCTGATTTCTGTAAAGGTTCGTGGTGTTGGCCAATCAATAATGGCTTCAATCTTTTTTGGGTCCATGCATACCCCATCTGCCGATACAATGAAGCCTAAGAAGTAAACTTGGGAAACACCCAGCTCACACTTGGGTAGGTTGATGAACAACCGTTGCTGTTTCAGCACATCAAACAAAGCTACCAAGTGGGTCAAATGATCTTGCCAATTTGTGCTATAAACTAGTATATCATCGAAATATACTATGCAGAATTTCCCCATAAATGGCTTTAGAAGCTCATTCATCATTCTCATGAAGGTAGACGGCGCATTGCACAGCCCGAAGGGCATGACTTTCCATTCGAAGAGTCCCTGCGGCGTCTTGAATGCCGTTTTCCATTCGTCACCGGGACGAATGCGGATTTGGTGGTAGCCGCTCCGAAGGTCCAATTTAGAGAAAATGGACGATCCCGATAGCTGATCTAATAGTTCGTCAATGCGAGGCACCGGAAACCTGTACTTGACCGTGATCTTATTAATTGCTCGACTGTCAACGCACATCCGCCAGCTTCCATCCTTCTTCGGAACGAGTAGAGCCGGGACGGCACAAGGACTCATACTCGGCTGGATAGACTGTTTTTCGAGCAGGTCATCAATCAATCCTTGCAGTATTTGTTGCTCCTTGGGGTTCAGACGGTAATGTGGCAAGTTCGGTAAGCTGGCGCCCAAAGTCAAGTCTATACAGTGTTGTATATCCCGTAATGGAGGCAATTCAGCTGGTAGTTCATCCGGTGTGAGTTCACGGTATTGCTGCAGCAATTGGTTGATATCATTGTTGGGACATTGCTGTTGTGGAGCGGCATTGGACTCGGCCAGTAAGAGGGCGAACATGGGTGAATGTTCTTGCCAGCAGCGGACCAAATTGCGACCCGTGACTAGATGCATAGCTGCTTGTTTAGGAGGTTGAACTTTGACGTGAGCATCACAATGGGGAAGCAGACGGAGCCGTCGTCCCTTCCACTCCAACGTGTAAACATTGGCTCGGCAGTCGTAAATGGCACCCGCATCGAACTGCCAAGGTCTCCCCAAAATAATGTGACAGACGTCCATATCCAGGACATCGCAAACTATTTCACAGACATATTGCTTTCCAATGGAGAAGGTCACTCTGCAGGATTCTGTGACTGCAATGTCAATGCCCCTTTTAACCCAAGTTATTTTGTAAGGACTTGCACTTTTGGTTGTCTTCAGCTGTAGACTTTGAACGACCGACCGCGATATGATGTTCTCAGTACACCCACTGTCAATTAGCAGGTCGCAAACTTTACCGTTAACGGTGCATCTTGTTCGGAAAAGAGCATGACGTTGAGACGGCGAGCTCTGTCGGGGTGCCAATAAAAGTTTTTCCAAAATGCATATCAAGGGTTCGCCGTCATCAGCTTCCACATCCTCAATTTCTTGTTCTCCTGTGATTTCGGCCTCACATAATTCCCCTTCTTCGGAACCTTCCGCAAGGTGAGCTTGGGGTCGTTGGGGACATTCGTTCTACTTGTGCCCAATCTGAAAACACCGGAAGCATTTAAGTGTGGAGGGTTTAGCATAAGGATTCTCCTTACCTGCAGGTCGGGCTTTGAGTGGTAGTTTCGGATCACCTCCTGGATTGACAGTAGTTGTCGTTGGTGTGGGTAGTAGGGGCGGCTGGGGGCTGCGCACAGTTTGTGGGGAGAATTTACTAGATCCAGCCGCTGAATCTTGCCATTGCCGACGAGTGGAAGGTGTTTTAGATAGCCTGCTCTGTTGCATTTCCACCTTGAATGCGAAATTGATGGCTTGTGCCAACGACCAAACGGTATTAAGCTCTAGTTTGTCTTGGATGCTGTCTTTAAGACCACCAATGTATCGGGCGACCAACTGATTATTGGATTCATTTAAGTTGTTTCGGGCGCTCAGTCGGTTGAATTCCTCTGTGTACTCACTAACTGATCGACTACCCTGCACACAATGTTGATACCAAATGTACATGATTTGTTCAAAATCTGTCGGTAAGAATTGAGCTCGGAGCAACTGTTTCATCCGGTTCCAACTGCGAACCCGAGTCCGGCCTTCACGTAGACGGATTTGGCTGATCTGATCCCACCAAGCACTAGCACCACCACGTAAACGACATGCTACGTATTTCACCTGTCGATCAGGTTCAATATCCATGTAATCGAAGAAGTTTTCGACTGCTTTCTCCCAGTCAAGATAGTCTTCAATGTGTAGGTGGCCATCAAAGTAGGGAACGTCTACTTTAATCTTAAATTCGCCCGGTCTCGAAGGCGGCATTGCTGGACGACGGTATTGACGATTTTCAGGCGGGATGCGGAGAGTACCATCTTCTTCATCTGATTCTACAAAATCCATTACCGGATTCATTATTGTCTCTTCCTCTGAATCTGACATTTCCTGGTGAAATGTAGGCATTGTCCTGGGTTGCCTTCCTGGATTGATACCCCTCCGCGGCATAGTGTGCGGGGCCGGAAAGTCATTCCGGTGTGGGGGATGCAGCTGCGGTCTCGCCCGATTGAGATTGAACTCGCGGCGAATCTCAATATGCAATCTCTGGACATCAGCGGACAATGTCTCCAGCTGATTCCGGAGAGTGTTTTGGTTTGCCCAAACACTTTCTAAGCTCACGACCACGTCGGAGGTTGGTTCCTTGCCGCGCTCCGTCATGCCTACCTTCCAATCGCTTGGCTCTGATACCAAATAAGCTGATGCAAGTGGATCGACGATTGGAACAGCTGCCGGAGAGACCAACTGGAACCTGAAAAGAGCGTTAGCAAAAACAAAGAAACAGAGAAGGAAAAACCAGGGGAATAGAGAAGGAGAAGTGGCAGTGTCTGTAGTATTGATTTCTGTTGTAAAAAGCTGAGTACAATTCCTGTTGCCATGGTATATGTATTCTCAAGGTGCTGTATAAAAAAGGTATAACAACAAAAAAGATGTATTAGTACTCTATTGCAGGAAATAGAAAGTAAGTAGTGGAAAATAGCTAAAGGTTGTTAGGAAGGTAAGTTGCCCCTGGTAAAATTCTCCTACTAACGTGAGCCGCATCAGCAGTTATGGTATAATAATGTATTTTTACTACGCACACTCACAAAAATCATAAATAGCTTCAGTCCAGATTCCGCTAGTAATAATCTCTCCTTCTTTATTGTACCATGCTTTTGTATGACATACTTTCACATTTTATAACTTCCTTCGTTTAATATATATATTATTTTACACACCGGAGCTTCATTCCTACATCTAGCCAAACACAGAAAATTATTACGTCCGGTGTTAGATTCGTCCGGATATCAATCCAGACGCGCCACGTCACCAAAATACATCGGAATCTAGTATATTCGGGTGACATGACGCAATTGTATTGAGTGTCACCGGACCTAATAATTTGCCCCCAAACACAAACCGCACCGAATATGTTTGGTGGAGATGCCAAGCGGTTCGATTACCGTCCACTAGGCTAGCCGGCGTTAGAGACGGCGGCCAGACAGCGATCTTCCTGCTTCCTGTTTTTTTTCTTCAGACATAAAGATCTCAGTTTTGGGGTTTCTAACATGCCCGAAGATCGAAGAAGTGTTGGGTTACAGCGGAAGGGGAAACGGAGCATCTCGGCAGCCTCGCCGGCGCAAACAACGGTGACCTCGCCGCCGGCGTGCTACAATTTGGCCAAAGATTGAATCTTTGACAGAGTTGTTTTCAGAGATCCCAACCTAAATCTGACCCAAAAACACCAAATCCTGTTCTGGCAAATATAGACTGATTATGTGAAATTCTACAAGACCAGATTCTTTACTTAGACTTATTTAATCCAAAGAATTTCGTCAACCTAATAATTTCATAAGATGAACAAAGCACAAACCATCACCACTACAAAATCAACCATTTCATCCACCAAACTATTTGGATAATCAGCATATCCATCCATTGTCAACGAAATTGACCAAATGCAAAGAAAATACTCCCCTGACAAAAAAAAAAACTGAATAAATTCAATTAACTGAAGCAATAATGCAAATAGTCCATGAGATATGGATACAACGCATCAAAAATAAACATAATGGATCATAATCAAAGCCTATCATTAGCATACAAGAAAACAAATTCATCATCTCTGTACAAACACCTCAAACAGCTTAAAGGAAGCTCATTTAAACAGGCCGCCGCAGCCCTCTGAAGTCTTTGCTGTCTATACATCCCAACCCCTTTTCATAACCGTTCAGAAACCTCAGCAACTCTGTTGCCCTCTCCTTAACCCCTTCTCTGCACTCCACCTGAAGCAACATCAATAACTTCATAAAAATCCCAACTTGGAGAGCTTCCACCACACACCCACCTTCTCTGCCTTCTTCTTTCTCCCCTTCCCAATTCTTACAGAGCTTCCACAGTGAAGATAAAGCCAGATCAGTTGCAAGATCAGAAAACCCAAAAATTTTCTTCACGAGCACAGGGACCGTAAGCGCATTCCCGTACGCCTTTTCCCTCCCCAATTCACAGCCGCAGAGCCTATCAAGCGCAGAAAGCGCCGCCTCGCCGACTCTCTTCTCCGATTCCGAGTCCACAAGAGACTCAAGAACCAAAGAAACAACCCCCATCCTCACAAACGTCGCTTCCATCCATTCTTCGGAACAGGAGGCCAGATGAAAAGCAGCCAATTGAGCGGCCTTTTTGCCTTTCGGAGAAATCGGATCAGTAATCAGCTTCAGCAATGTTTCGATGAGGCCGTCCATTCTCGCCGCCGCCCTCGCGAGGTCGCCGTCGAAGGAAACTATCTGTTTCAATACCAAAACAGCACTGAGCTTCCCGGACATATCCCCTGACTTGAGAATCGATACGATCGCATCGAGTGATTCCGGCGATCCGATTTCACAGAAAATCTCCTCATCGTCGATGCGGTAAACGAGGACCAGCGCCGAGAGGATCTCCGAGAGGATGTCTAAGGAGGCGGCGCAGCCGGCGGCGCAAGTCCGGAAGGCGGCGGCAAGAACGCAGGCGGCGCCGGAGTTCGCAAGACGTCGCCTGTTCCTGTCGCTCTCGGTTGCCAGAGCCCGAATCCTTGCCGCCGACTTCCGACACCGGACGGGGTCGCTGCGGTGGGTGTCGGAGGCAAGCTGGGAGAGGATCGAGGATACTTCGGCTGCGCTGAGGGGGGGAGATCGAGGTGATGTAGAGTTCGCCGCGACGGCGGCCCGATCGCCGGCGGCGCTCTCGAGTGTTGGAGACATGGCGAGGCCTGCAGTGGAGATGAGATACGAAAAGTTTGATCTTTTGAGTGAATGGGCTGAATCGCGAAGGGGAGATCGGTACATATAAAGGTGGAGACAAAAGATAGGCCAAGAAAACTTTCTTAACCTTTTCTCACTAAAAACGAGGGGATATGAGGACGCAAGAGGGATTCGATAAGGGTTCTTATTAAGAAGGGACTTTGATTGTAGTCCCATTTATTTCTTATACAGATAGAGTTTCTACCAACAAAATAGAGATGAGAAGGGCTTCGCTAGATCTCATTGTAAAAAGTGATGTAATATTTGATGTAGTGCTTTCATTATCTCATTTTTTTTTTTTATTCGACCATATTTTAAAGCTGGGTCATATGTTCCTGAGTCTATAACTTTTGCAGTCCATCCAACCCTCACCAAAACCTTCCAATCATAGTCAATTTCAATTCCGACAACCTCTCCCTCACCATTGGCAATGGAACTGTCATAAGAAGGCACTTTTTTATGCTATTCAAGTATTTTACTCTCATTTTTGTTCAATTGAGATGTTTATATCTTACCTATGTAAAATCTATAATTTTTAGTATCATCGTTGTGTCCTGAAAAAATTCACAATGATAGAGAAATATAAAGTTTAGCGTCCTAGGTTTATACGAAGATTCAGCACACAAACAAATAAATAAGTAGGGATGCAATGTTCATAATAGACGCCAGATTTTTATGTGGAAACCCCTAAAAAGTGGGGAAAACCACGGGGCCTTGCCCAGTCAAAATGAATCCAATAATATTTGCAGTTCATTACATATGAGGCCCTTTGTTGAGGGAATGTCTTGGTTCGATGTAGCCAATATACATTATATAGAGTGCATTATATGGTGGGAGTTGGAATAATCGGTGTTGACATATTTTATTTGGTCGTCAAGACCATAGTCGACGAGCGATTTAGGTTAGAAAGATTGCAATCGGGTGATGATGGTCTGAATGACCGTAGTCAGGCAACGGCAATCGTGGATATCATAATTTGGAGATGTTGGTTGGAGAGACCATTGTAGAAGAACAACGGAGTTCGGAAAGATCATAGTCAGGTGACACTGGTCGGAAAGACCGTAATATGGAGATGTTGGTTAGAGAGACCATAGTTAATTGGCGATAGAGGACGAAAAAATTGTAGTCAAGCAATTATGGCCGAGGAGACTATAATATGGAAATATTGGTTGGAGAGACCGTAGTCGGCGCGAGATAGAGGTAGGAGTTGGCGACGTTGGTTTGAAGGACCATAGTCTGGAGATGTTGGTCAAAGAGATCTTAGTCGTTAGATGTCGGAGGTCAGAAAGATCGTAGTTGGGCGATGGTGGTTGGAAGGACTATAGTCGAAGGATGACATAGGTTGGAAAGATCGTAGTCTAGTAATAATGGTTGGAAATATCATAGTCGGTGACGGTGGTTGAAAAGATCGTAATATAGAGATGTTTATTGGAGGGAATGTAGACGGTAGGCGACGGAGGACAGAAGCGACGCTGGTTAAAAGGACTACAGTCTAGAGATGTTGGTCGGAGATACCATAGTTAGCAAGCGACGGAGGTCGGAAAGACCGTAGTTAGGTAATAATGGTCGAAAGGAGTGTATTAGGTGGAAACGAAGGTTAGAAAGATCGTAATCTTGAGATGTTGGTTGGAGAGATCGTAGTCGAATGATGACGAAGATTAGAAAGATCATAGTCGGGCGACGCTAGTTGGAAGGATCGTAGTCTGGAGATGTTGGTTGGAGAGATTATAGTCGATGAGCGACGGATGTCAAAATGATCATACTAGGGTGACAGTGGTCGAAAGGATCGCAGTTGGAGGACAACGGAGGTTGTAAAGATCTTAGTTAGGTGACGGTGGTCGGAAAGATCATAGTCGAGTAATGATGCTCTGAAAGATTGTAGTCGGGTGACCGCAGTCGAAAGATCCTTAGTAAGGTGACGGTGGTCAGAATGATTGTAGTTTACAGGAAACTATATTTGGGAGGAGATCATACATTGATAGCATATGGGAAGTTTTTTTATGATAGTCGAAGAACGGACGAAAGTCCGGTGACTGTTGGTTGAAGGGAATAAATTCGGAGATAGTAGACAAAAGGGTAGAAATACGAAAGTCCAGTAACGACAAGTGGCGGCGAAGTGATCTAATGGTGGACAACGAATGGGCAGAATTCTAGTGATGGTCAGGAAGAGTCCATCAACTGTCGACAATTGGGAGGAAGTTTGGTGATGATCGTTGATCGAGAAAAGATCTGGTGGTGGTCGACAGTAAGAGAACTCCCCAAGTTCTCTCCTTATTCTCTTCCTCTCTTCCTCCTTCATATAAAGAATGAGATGATATTTATAGTTTTTTGTAAGTGGCTTGACTAATAAATATGGAGAAGATCAATGAAATGTTGGGAGAGTTTAATTGGATGGCCCATATTAATTCACTTGATCATGGAGAGTTTGTCGAGCATTTAAGTGCCTTAATGATGCCAGAATTGAGCAATCTTGGACTCGTTGGACTCGTCTCATCGAGCCACTCGATTCGACTATAAGCATGTTATATTCATATGTCATTTGGTAGTCCAATTAATGCTATGAAGCTTCCAAATATACTTTGAACCTTTGATTTGGACTCATTTCGGCTAGGATTGGATTAAATTTGATGTCGTTGGGTTCGTCTCCTTGAGATGTTCAATTTGAATATAAGCTTGCCGAAATTAAATTTCATATGATCCTGATTTTAATTATGAAAGTTTCCAATTAATATTTGCATCAAAATTCGTGCCCGATCAAGACAATTTTTTTGACATATCAATCATGTATACAATTCCCCTTTCATTTTACGTTGATGAACAATTACTTAAAACTTATCATCACTATTTTTAATAAAAACATTCTTATTTAGTTCTTATCCTTAGTTTTAGAAAGATTTAGATCAAAATATTCAAATTATATAAATTTTAAAGATTAATTTAAATTTATTAAATTTAATCTAATTTAAATTGATTATATACATACCACATATCTTAAAACAAATTTATTAACTTTTTTTATTTATTTTGATTAATTTTTATTAAAAACTTATGATATTATATTTATTTGCATTTAATAGTATTTATACCCAATTGTCAATGCTCTTTTTTTCCTTAAAAACGAGTACTTCTAAAAAGAAAGAGGAAGAGAATTGCTAGCCGGCTTTACGTGGATGCTGCTTCTAGAATCATCCATTTGCTATTGTGCTGTGAGGCTCTGAGGGTAGTAATGGAATTCTCTTTTCTTAAATAATTTGGTCCCTTTTAAATTGCATGGAATATATGCTTTTATTTAATGAATTTATGATGAAAATTTAGGGGCTTAATAAAAAAATATTAAAAATAGTATAATGTACAACAAATAAATCACAATGTGGATCTTTGTCTACAGTATGATGTCAATCTTAGGACGAGTTTTTTCAACGAGTCTTAATTAGTCAGTGTACATGATAAGTCCTTGAGTCTCGATATAGAGGCGAATTAATTTTGAAGTGATGGTGAGTCCATTTTAGGCGAGATTCTAATCTTTGAAAGAAAACGGGCGATATCTTATGGCGAAGAGAGAGGTTGAGTGTCAAGAAATGTTCGAGCGTAAGCGATCATAATTGTAACTTTTGATGTGTATGGGTTTTCGGTAGTTGGTGTGGTGATGCCGGTGTTTGCTGAGTGACTTTGGTAGTCGAGAATGTCCATAAATGAACGGCTCCTACTGGGATAAGTGGCATATGTAGCTCGAGTTAACTCAGATGAGTCTTCTTGAGAGATTTACTATGTATGATGACTCCTTAGTGCGACCTATTTAGGTAAGTCTCTTTGTGGTGGCCGTGTTGGGAAGCAGACATACTTCTATGGGATAGTGAAGATCAGCTTATTAGTTGACTTTCTTCTCATGGCAAGTGCTTCTCTTAAAAGATGTGGCCATTCCAGCTGAGTCGCCTTTAATCGCCTGCTAGATGCCCGTGAGTATTTAGGAGTATACACAAAATATATAATTTAAGAAAGTAATATTTTTTTTCACTTAATTTAACTTATTTAAATGTGATTTATTTGTAATGTTTTATATGTCTTGAAGTTATTCTAATAAATTCTATAAATAGGATCAAAGCAAACGGTTTAATCGATCATAAAGCTAATTTAGGCTTCATTTTGGACAATTTTATACAACTATTTTTTCCTGCTTTCAAGAATTTTTTTATTTAAATAGCTTCATAAAACAGTAAGAAAGTCATCTCAAAAGAAGTCTTAAATTTCGTTTGGGATGACCTTCTTACATCTTCTTAAAGCATCTTTATTGTATAAATATTTTAATTTTTTACTATAAAATTAATTTAAGAAAGAGTAATAAAGTTTTCCAAACGATCCACTAAAAATAATATTTAAAAAAAATAGATAAAATAATTCGAGTAAAAATAATAAAATATGATGATCAGAAGGTAATATTCTTTAGAAAGAATATACTCATTTAAAAAAAAAATTATTAATTATAATATCTAAAAATATACGCACATGAAAATTATTGCCAATTGACTAATAAAACCTGACTTCAAAATTTGGCAACGTGACACGTGTCACAAATGCAGTGTCCGAAACGAGGAGTTTTTTTTTGGGAAATTCGCGACCAAATATAATTTCTTAGCTGTCTCCGTTATTTTCTATATTAAATTAATAATAACTATATTCAAAAGTATAATTTATTTTATACTTTATTTATATGCAAAAATAAAATAATATTTGCAGAATGTGAAAGTCTCCTTTTCACACCTATTTGGCAACTTCGTATAAATTTCGATAGAAAATTTAATAAAAGTGACATTCATATTAATATTTTATCTCTTGATTATTTTTATATGATCAATTTAAGATTCTCTGATTTTAGAGTTTTTTTTCATATTATTTTTTTACAACAGCTTTTATTAGAAAAAATCATAGTCTGATTCTTAGACTTCATTTAGGACAACATTTTTATTGCATAATCATAAATTCATAATTTTTAGTTGGTCATTATTTTTCGCTGCTTTCAAAAGAAGTTTATATTACGAAGCTATTTTATACTAGGGGTGTCAATATTTAACACGACACGAAAATCTAACTCGAACCCGACCCAAAAATTTTGGGTTTAACCCGACCTGATTTCAAAACGGGTCGGGTTGCTAACCGGTTCAAATCAGCTACCCCCGAACCTACCCCGGGTGCCTGCCGAGGTCGCCCGCGCCTGCCAGCCCGCAGCCCTCACGCCCAAGGCTGCCCACGCACTCGCCCGGGCACCTGCTCGCGCGCACCTACTCGCGCGTTTCATGTCGGGTCAGGTACCCCGGCAACCCGACGGGTCAAGTCCAGGTTCGCATTTCAACCTGTTTACATATCCGGGTCGGGTTTGAGTGGACCCATTTGAACCCGAGCCAATTCTAGGTTCGATCCGAACTCAGCCCATAACCCGAAATTGACACCCCTAATTTCTATAACTACTTTAAAAAAGTAATTTTTTTTCCACAACAACTTTATAATCACATTTCTAAAAAGTTGTAGTCAACCCAAACATATCCTTAATCTAAGAATATCATGATTCGCTAATTTATTTGTGTTATACAAAATTGATAAAAATGGCCATTTTGTAATTAAATTGGGATCGATTTTATATTATAGTTATAATATGCAGATCAATTTTTGATCAATTCTTTACTGTCGAGATACAAAGATTTCTTTTGGGTCAGTTTTTTTGCTCCTTCATAAAGCAATTTTTTAGTATAAATTTTTTATTTTTTATTTACTAGAAAGCTCTTTTATGAAACAGTAAGAAAGCCGTCCTAAATGAAACTTAAATTCGAATAATGTGATACAATAAAAATTAAATTGAAATGTAAGAATAATTTAAGGACCATCTTAAGAATTTTAAAAAATTGAAAATAATTTTATATCATAATTATAATATGAGAATATTATTTTGAATTAATTTTATATGATTTAAAATGCTGCTACGTCATTAATATTTAATTATTAGATTGCTACGTCATTAATAGCCTACGGAAGTAGACATGTTGCTTGCTTGCTTAACAAGCTTTGTATGCTTAAAAATAAAATAAAATAAAATAAATAAAAATAAAAAACAAGCTTTTTATACTTTAATTATTTTTTTTTGTAGTGCAAGGAAGAGGATTTTTTTTTATTTATTTTTTAGGCACCGCATTAGCCGCCATAGAAGAGGATTTTGCAAATGAATGAAATTTAATAAAAAAATTATTGTATTAAAATAATTTAATTTTAATTTTTAGTCATTGATTTTTTGAAATTATAATAAAAAAATCAATTTTATTAGGCACAAATTATGATGATTACTTAAATTGGCGGCCTTTGCTTCTGAAATTAAAAATAAATTCATTCATATTTAATAAGAGGACCGAGTAATCTTCAAACTTGACATGCATGGAGTCAATTTGAGCATCTTGACGAGACGAATCTAACGAGCTCAACATCACTTAGTTCTAAGAACATTTAGACACTTAGCTGACCAACAAACACTATACACTCTATCAGTACAGATTGTTTGATAGTGTTCTTGACTTTCTCAATATTTATCGTGTATGTCATTATCAAAAATTTATAAATAGGTCCCCCCCCTGCTTGAATGGGACCTTTGATAGAGAATTAAGAGAGCTCAAACACTTAAAAAATTCTTAAACTCTACTTATACAATGCTTCCATCAAATCTAAGGGTTCGTTTCTCCACCTGATTGCCATTGTCATACCTTTAGTGTCTAACCACCATCACCAGACAACTACCCAACTTAAGTCATCAAACTTTCGTCATTAGATTGCCTTTTTTAGACCCCCGCTTAATCGTTGTTGTAGGACTAGAGGTGCAAACTAATCAGCAAAGCTCGAGTCACTCATAGCTTGAGCTTAAGCTTGATTAATTAATCGAGTTCAAGCTCGAGCTCATGCTTTATTCAACGAGCTCGAGCTGGCTCACGAGCCAACTCTTTTATTATGAAAGAGAGAAAATGATTATGTTTTAAACAAGTATTATAATAAAATAATAAAAAGAATGAAAGATTATAAGAAAACAACAAATAATCGCTTAATATAAGAAAGTGATTTATAGTTTTCAAACATTTTCATCAATTTTATCTTTAAAATTCTAAATTTTAATACATTTTATATTTAATTTTTTTAAAGGAGCTAGCTCACAAGCTAACAAATCGAATCGAGGCTGCCTCAAGCTTGGCTCTTTAAGCATCGAGCTCGGCTCACGAGTCATTTATCGAGCTGAGCCCAGGACCTTCACCGCTCGATGGTCGTCGTTTGGTCGCCATCATTGAAATTATTACATGCAGCTACATGATGCTGTCTGGAGACCAATCAGGACGTGTCAGGTCACCCGATACACAACAGTACACAATAACGATACATAATAAAGTTTGTTAAATTTTCATATATAAAGTCCCAAGCCAACATAATAGAGTCAGACCAACCAATTGGACTATTGCTGACCAGTCAACAGTCTTCAGTTCAGTTTGACCATCATTAGCCATTAGAATTCATTTAAAATATAGTTAATGATTGAACATTGAATCAATGCCCATTTTTACAGGCGATTTCAGCTTCATTGGTCAAATTTATTGAAAAAATATATAGAAATCTCATTGTCAGATTGTGATTTATCCTTCAATTAATGCCTTTGGATGAACTATTATGTGGAAATTGTATTATTTATTAAAAATTTAACGATATTGAACTTTTATTTTATCAAAATTTTGTTAGCCTATTGGTTTTATGATTATAAATAATGATTTGAAATTTTTTGGTATGTTCAATTAATGATAAAAAAATTTAGAATGTTTTGAGGTTTTTATTTTATTAAAGAAAAATAATGATTGTGGTCTAACATGTAAAATATATAAAATTATTATGGGTTTGAAATTTTGAGTCGGTAGAGTGCGTATTTTATATTTCAGTATCATACAAACTCAGCATGCACAGAGAAAAGTTGTAAGATCAGAAATTTTTATGTAAAAAATTCAAAAAATGGAAAAATTTTGAGACCTGACCCAAATGAAAAATCCACTGTATATTAGAAGACACAATAATTTTTCATTCCTTACGTTTAAAGAAGAAGAGGAAAATTAGAAAATAAAATGTCTGATTTCTATTTCGTGAACAATTGAAATCAAACAACAAAGTAAAATCTTGACAAGAGTCTATAGAAGGCAGCGATTATTGATGGTGATCGTCAGCGACAATAGTTAGCGATGATCTCAATAGAGTTAATTCTCTTACATCCATGAACCAATTATGTGCATATAGCTCTAAATAAATATTTGTACATTCATACAATTTTTTTTTAATTACAAATGAATTTTAAATTCTAATTTACAATTTTATTAATTCTTTTTAAAGATCCCTAAGCCAGTCGAGAGATTATTACGTGCGGAGTTTGGACGGGGAACCGTCCGGATCCTTTGAGGGTGCATAATAAATACACAACAAATATACAGTTTTATTTTTTTGCTGTATAATTGTTGTGCACCCACACATAATCCGGACAGTTCTCCAGTACGGACTCCGCTCGTAATAACTTCTCAATCTAGCAAGAAGTGATTATTACGTGCGATATATATACATAATTTTTGGTCCCAACTCCACTCATAATAATTTTTCCAAAGCCAGTGCAAGACGGCTCTCTTAGGCTTCGTTTGGGACTGCCTTTTTACTGCTTCCTAACGCAACTTTTTATTACAAAAATTTAAATTTTTGTCCTAAAAAGTTGCTTTAAGAAGCAATAAGAAAACCGTCCCAAACGAAGTCTTACTTTCTCTTCAATGCTGAAGATGGATGGATGTGAAGCGTTTGGTTGATTGAAGTGACTACTTATGAACAAGAAGTCATAAAACTTTTTTAGGTTTACTTTTCTAAGTCAAAATTATGTTTCTAAGTCAGCTCTTTTATTATAAAGAGAAACCTATTTTACTTTAATTATTAATTATAATGAAATAATATAAATAATGAGAAATTAAAAAGATAATAATAAAAATTGGGGGAAAATAGGATATTTTGTATTAAAAATATTTATTTAAATTGTCAAAATTAGTTTAAATTTAACTTCTTTTTTCATCGAACACATCTTATCGATCATAATTAGTATTATAAAGATTATCATTTGCTGGAATATTCACTATGAAGTGTTTATGTTCTTAATATTATACAAAGATTCATCACACAAAGATAAAATAAGAGTTGTAAAATTCATTAAAAAGAAATAATCATGTGGTCTGATCTAATTGGAATGATTTGACTATTATTTTTCTTTCGTTACAAATTATGTCATTTCCCATTATTGTATAAATTTTTGATACGATATAGTAAACATAAGCTCGTGTGCGGAACGCCGACCTGCAGTGCAATGAGTTGAGCTCAAGCTCGAGCCGATATTATGACTGACGAGCTGAGCTTGATAATGCCAATACTCTACTTGACTCGACTCGATTCGTTTACACCCCTAGCATTGACATTGTTTGCTAAGACATGTGTCAAAGTCAACAACCATCGTTGTAGCAGTGTTTAGGGTCAGAAAAATATAGGTCAAAGTATCGTAGTCATGTGATTTTGAATGAACGCTTATAGCCAATCGAAGGTTGTGTTGCCACAGGATCCTAGTCTAATGATGGAAGTTAGATGATCACTTGTGATGTCGTTAAGCTCATTTTGTCGAGTCGTTCAATTTAGTCATAAATTTATTAAAATTACAGTCCGGAAATTCTTAATTTGAATAAGCAACATCAAAGAAGAATCAGCCTCATGGGTAAAATACTAAGAATATCATATTCTTGATTTTTTTTTTTAATATTAAGAAGCCGTTTTATGAAGCAATTCGAAAGCTATCCCAAATGAAGCCTTAGCCACTGCTTTGTTGCATATATTTCGAAAAAATTTGTGCTAATGAAATGCTTTCTACAACAATTTTAAATTTTGCTGTATCTACATCAATTTAACAAAACAATGTAAAAATCGTCCCAAAAGAAACCTATATTTTAGATTTTAAAAATTAATATCAAAATAAGTTAATTTCCTATTTGGAAAACCTCACATTTTCAACATGCTTAATTGTTGAAATGTTATTGACAGAAGTTTCTTACTTGCTCTCTCTATCGCTCTCAAATGTTGGAAAAAATTTACAAGAATTTTTCAACAATTAGTAGTCTAATGGGCATGAATTCCAATTTGTGGACGGAATTCCAATTCGCTTGCCGGAAGTCGAAATGGTAGAACATGGGATTTTCGAATGGCTAGGTGGGAATTGCGAAACAAAGGATGCGGGAGGGAATTTCGAAAGAACAACAGAACGCCAGACACGGGCTCGTGTGTGGAATCGATCAGCTCGGCTGATCAGCTCGACGAGCCGACCTGCAGTACAATGAGTTGAGCTCGAGCTCGAGCCGATATTATGACTGACGAGCTGAGCTCGATAATGTCAATACTCTACTTGACTCCACTCGATTCGTTTACACCTCTAGCATTGACATTGTTTGTAAGACATGTGTCAAAGTCAACAAACATCGTTGTAGCAGTGTTTAGGGTCAGAAAAATATAGGTCAAAGTATCGTAATCAGGTGATTTTGAATGAACAATTATGGCCAACCGAAGGTTGTGTTGTCAGAGGATCCTAGTCAATGATGGAAGTTAGATGATCACTTGTGATGTCGTTAAGCTCATTTTGTCGAGGCGTTCAATTCAGTCATAAATTTATTAAAATTAGAGTCCGGAAATTCTTAATTTGAATAAGCAACATCAAAGAAGAATCAGCCTCATGGGTAGAATAATAAGAATATCATATGCTTGATTTTTTTTTTTTTTTGGTGTAAATCGTTAATACAATATTAAAGGTTTTGACTTCAGTATTGTGGAGGATAATCGGCCTGCCAGTCCACCAACCCGTTGAGGATATTCGGTATTGCGTCAAATAAAAGAAAATAGAGAGGCAAATTCCTTGACCTTTCCCCTCTGCCATTTTAAAATACTACTAATAATAATAATAATAAATAATAATAATAATAATAATAACTTGATAGTTATTAGCGAAAAAAAAAAAAAATATTACAACATAGACTTATTGCCAAAGTCTTTCCAAATTTCCTCAAATTATATTTATGTTTGGGACAACTTTTTCACTGTTTTAATTTCAAACCGTAATCACAATTTTTATTTAGACTTCGTTTGGAACAATTTTCTTACTGCTTTCTAAAGCAGATTGTTGGTACCAAATTTTCTCTTTCAAAAATTTTTTATATTAAAAGCCGTTTTATAAAGCAATATGAAAGCTATCCCAAACGAAGCCTTAGCCACTGCTTTGTTGCATATATTTCGAAAAAAATTGTGCTAATGAAATGCTTTCTACAACAATCTTAAATTTTGCTGTATCTACATCAATTTAACAAAACAATGTAAAAATCGTCCCAAAAGAAACCTATATTTTAGATTTTAAAAATTAATATCAAAATAAGTTAATTTCCTATTTGGAAAACCTCACATTTTCAACATGCTTAATTGTTGAAATGTTATTGACAGAAGTTTCTTACTTGCTCTCTCTATCGCTCTCAAATGTTGGAAAAAATTTACAAGAATTTTTCAACAATTAGTAGTCTAATTCAGCTAATCTGTCGATTTATTTGAGTTTAATTCTTGTCGAGTTCGGTACAGAGGCGGTCACGCTCATTCGGGCGGGGTTCGCGGTGGGTGGAATTCTACACTCACTCATGGTGGGATTTAGGCCTCGTTTGTTTCGGCTTAATTACATCATTTATATACAAGAATTTTTTATCATCACTCTGAACAATAGACTCAAGATATCTAAAATATGTACTGTTATTAATGACTTGATCGTCCAAGATCACAATCCCCTCACTATTTCTATCACTACCAATTACCAAATATAGCATTGCAGATTTCGTAATGCTTTTTCAGCTCAACTCTGATAATCTTTTTGAATAGAAGGTTTAATTTCCAAAGCCTACAAGTTCCCTTTGAAGAAGATACTCATCTACTGTTGCTTATAATAATCTTTCTAAAAAGAATGGTTTGATTTTTTTTTGTTTGGAACGGGGGTATCGGCCCGCTGCCACATCAGCTTGTGATGCGCTTGACAATGTTTACTAATCCCTCGGCGAATCTACCAACAACCAACCCTACAGATGCAAGACCCATAGTTAACGATGATAAAACATAAATAAGAAAGCATTAACGATGTTCCTTAGAGCAATGTAACCATTTTTTCGTTAAACCCCATCTTGTATTTGATCATTAAGTTGAATTATTGCAGGTAAGTCATTCAATGCATATGCCAAGCCAAACACAACTTAGGTTTCATTTGAGACGACTTTCTTACTACTTCTTAAAACAGTTTTTTAATATAAAAATTAAAAATTTTAAACTAAAAATTAATTTTAATAAGCAATAAAAAAACCGTCCCAAACGAAACCTTAATCTTAAGTGATTTGTATTATATCACAACCCCCTTTTTTAAAATATAAGCCAACAACTCCATTGTTATAGGTCTGATAGCTCTCCTAAATTGTTGAAACATCTTTGGGATGATAAGTAAAGAGTCTCCTGTCCTACATTAGTTCCACCTCCATGTAGCCATTACCATTCTTTGAAACCATCATAACAGGCAAAAATTATTTTGTGTAGAGGCCAGACGTAAATTGTCATTCGGAGATCAATTATAATGCCCCACATCAACGATACCGAGCTACAGAACCGAATACTACCAAGCTGCGGCAACAAGCAAAATTATTCTGTGCGGACGCCGGAAGCAGAATGTCATCCGGAGACCAATCATAATGCACCACATCAACGATACCGAGCTGCGAAATCGAGGAATACCGAGCTGCAGTACCAAGCGAAGAGGTGAAGCAACGCATTATGATTAGTATCCAAATGACATTCGGCCGTCCGCACAAAATAATTAATCAATAACCGGAGTTGTGCTCCTCAAGTGTTGTGACAGCACTTAAGCAATAACAGCAGCAAGCCAGCAATCACACGCAGCAACAGTCAAAAGAGGCAACAAAACAGCAATACCAACCAATGCAAACACCAAGCAAGGCAACAACTTATTAGAATCTATTTTTTACAACTTTCAAAAAAAAAATTTTTTTTTCTCATAACAATTTCATAATGTGTAAAAATTACAATTATCTTTCAAATATTATCACTTAATAAAAAAAAAAATGAAATTGTAACACAGTTTATGTATTATATAAATGATAAATTAAAACGAGTAATGCTCAGCAAAACTATTAATCTGAAGCATCTAATTTACTCTGAGATAATTTAAACAGCTTTAGGATATTCTCGTACATTACAAAAGTAATTGAAGCCGATGGAATGTTTTTCAGCAAGCTGGATGTGATGCCCCTGTAAAATCCTCTTGCGCCTTCAAACCTGCAACATATCCATAAAACATGTTGAGTGCAAAGTCAACAGCTTTCTTAAAGATTTATAAAGTAACTTTTTAGTACAAAAATTTATTGAACTATAAAATTCTTTACTCGGAAGTTGTCCCAAACAAAATCTTAAGATTCGGTTGGGACGGCTTTTTTACTGCTTCTTAAAACATCTTTCTATTAAAAAAAAAAATTTGTGCTAAAAAGTGGCTTTAAGAAGTAACAAGAAAGTCATCCCAAACGAAGCCTTAATCAAGCTGACTTTTATAATCATTAGCTTTATTTTAACATAAATATAATTTAAATTTATTTTATTTTAATTAAGTATTATATTTAACTCAAAATAAATCTAATAATTATAAAAATCCTGAACATATTTGTGTTGGGACATACTAACATAAATTTTATCAACTCATGGGGATTCCCAAATGGCTATTACATTTCATAATTCACTATACAACAACAACAACATCAAGCCTTTATCCCACTACGTGGGGTCGGCTACATGAATCCTTTTTCTCCATTGTGTCATATTAAAAATCAAATTCTCATTTAAATCTAATAAAGAAAGGTCATTCCTAATATCTTCTAACCAAATCTTTTTAGGTCTACCCCTACCTTTCTTAACACAAGTCAAATCTAATACATCTACTCTCCTAACCGGGTAAACAAAAAAATTTTATATTGAAAAACTGCTTTATAAAGCTATAAGAAAGCTGTCCCAAACGAAGCCTAACTCGAAATATTAGCAGATGCCAGCCTAAGGGGTCATTGCTTTCATTTTACTGAGCTGGGATGTGAAATCCACTTTTGAAGGGTTTTAAAGGTGATGATTTAAACTCAATATGATTTCTAACTACATTCAATCAAATGGTATAATACAGTAAACTCATCATTGTTCAAAAAATGTATATTTTCCAACTTCAAGGGGCCCGGAAGAGCGGCCAGGTGAAGGAAAACAAAAAGACCCACTGAGCCCAAAATGGGAACTTCCATGCAAATATCTGATTTTCGTTCACTAAGTACTGACTGGGTAAAGAGTGGTCCAAGTTGAGAACAGAAGGTCCAGTTAGAAATTGTGATAATTGCTTTCTCATTACTAAACAACTGAAACTCGAGCTCCATATGGACTCGGACAATGATGATTCATTGCAGGAGTGAAGATGTTGGGGGTTGGTTACTCACTAAAATTTGGATGCATATAAATGAAGGTCGGCAGGTTAGGGTTCTAAGGAAAGCTTAAATGGTTGTTTACAGCAAGAGAATAGGTTTTTAATGACACGGAGAGCTCAAATTTTGGAGAAATTATTATGTTCGGATACCGTACCGTCTGAAGACGAATCAGAATGCGCCACATCACTCTGTACACAACAAACGAGTGACATGGCACATTCTGATTCGCCTCTGGATGGCGTCCGTATCTGCACAGAATAATTTCACCAAAATTTGAAGGTAGAAAGGGTTTCAGACTTTGAGGGATGGTGTAGTATGGTTTCAGCAAAGGTGTGGGAAACAGGCTCAAGATGGCAAGGCGAAGGGATGAAGGCACTAATAGCAGAAAGAAAAAATGATTACAGAGCTCATGGAAGCAAGGAAAGTGCACAGCCAAGAGCCTCAGCAAAAACAGGAACTTATTTGAGGAAGAGAAGAGAGATTTCCAAAATCAAATTGATATTTTAGCTTATGATTGCATCATCATGTTAACTAAACATAGAAAATATTACTTTACTCAACAAAAAATTATAAATGATGAAAATTAAACAAGATCAGGTAAATTACGATCACACCATCACTACTACTGTGAGGATAAAAATTATATTTCTACATTCAATGAAGGGATAACCTTAAAAGAATTTTCAAAACGAATCTATAATTTGGACTGCATTGAATATTCAATCTATTTGATTTTGGATGACTTAAATGTGTTAAATTAGAACTAGTTGCAAGAAACTGACCTCAAATAGGTTTAACCTAAAACATAAATTCAAAAAATTGGTCATTTGTAAAGCATAAATATTTGAATGTTATGAATATTTTGTTAGGACTACCACACTTTAAAGTGAAGTCTCTTAAAAGAAATTGCATTTGTACTCACATTAGAATATAGTCATGAATCTAAACCTATACTTGAATAATAATTGAGATTTGAATCTGGAACTAAATATAAACATTTGATCACATCTGAATTAGAAATTGAGGCTAACATTGATCCCTGAAATCATGGGAAAATTTGAGCCTCAGCAAGAAATTAACTCTACTCATATGCAGGGATTTCTGCACTTCAGTAAAAAAAAAAAAAAAACTCTAATCATAAAGATGAAGTTCAACATATACATGAATAAGAATTCAAATTTGGGCCTAAAACTAAAATTTTAGTGTGCAAGTACTGAACCCAAATCTCAAAATAGATATTGAATTTGAAATCGAAACTAATATCATAATTGAACCTAAACCATGAATGGGGTCGAAATATAATCTTGATGGTGAAATCAAAACTAATATCATAATTGAACCAAAACCATGAATAAAATTTGAGTATATATGTGAAAAAGTTGTAGTATCTCCAATGGCAGATAAGATTAGAGAGTCTTCTTAGATGGTTTGTATGTATAAACGGCAGTCTTTTGATGATCTGGTTAGGATAGTAGATGTATTAGATTTGACCTATGTTAATAAAAATAAATGTAGACCTAAACAGACTTGCTTAAAAATAATAGAAATGACCTTTTTTTATTAGATTTAAATGAGAATTTAACCCTTAACAAGACACAATGAAAAAAAAAAAAAATCAAGTAGCCGACTCCAAGTAGTGAGATAAAGGCTTGATGTTGTTGTTGATGGTGGTGAATACAAACTTATACTGGAATTTGAATATACTATTGAGTATGAACCTAAATTTCAAATCAAAACTGCGTCTAGCCCTAAACATGAAAATGAGCAAAATATGTATGTTATAGCCGATGACCAATAAACAAGTTGATGTAACTCCTGATGAACCTTCTAATGTAGTTATTTCTGTAAATCAAATTGAAATTGATTTCATTTAATATTCTTGTCTTTATTCAAATTGATTTCATTTAATATTCTTGGCTTCTTGATTTTCAAACTCAGGGAGAAAAAACTTATAGAGAAAGTCTATTTGTGTCGATATTTAAGACAATTTATTCGTGATGATTGTTCTAAAGAAAACTTCAATTTTCAATTTTTGTCAATCTGGATGATTCTAAAAGTCAAAAGGCATAACCCCTAATATAAGTCATTTGGGTTAGCTTTTTTGAAAAGCTTGTTTGTCCATATGGAGATATCACATTTGTCGTTGACCTATTTTTAATTTTCTTCAATATCTCATCATCTAAGAATAGGTTATACATCATTATTGATGTCAATTAGGAAGCACGTTGGCATTTTAGTATTTTCATTACTACATATTATTTGCATGAATTGCATGATTAGATTTGATTTACATAAAAAGATTCACATAAAACCAAACTATTAAAATTATAATCCCATTGCTAACACCAATAGGAGGCATGAAATTCAAACATAGAGATAAGATAAAGTGGTATTGAATCCAAAAAGGCTTCGTGCATTGACTTCAAAGAAGTTAATTGTAAGAAACATGGGGACATATACCATATAGTGCATTGTGATAAATACTTATAAAATTGAAATTGGGAAGCTTTGATATTACTTCAAATTTTAATGTATCAGTTTGGACTTTATTTCAAGAGACTACTACTAATATGAAGAACTCATCTCTGCTTACATCTCCTTGTGAATTTATATCCAACGCCTTTCTAGATGGATCTACACGTTTGCACCAAAAGCAAACTTAAATGTACGGATTGTGTCCACTATTTATGGTGATAATCATAAGTTTCTTCTGTTTGGGATGACACATGGAAATCATAATACTGTTGCCAAATAAATATCAAATATGTAATTCAACATGTTGAATTTTTTCAAGTTGGGCAAAAATGATGCAAGTCCATACTCATTGAAAAAGCAATTTATGCGCCTTGATGTTAATTTATTTTTAGTTTTATATTTCCTAATTCATTTTAATGTAAAAATATGTCTATGATGATCCTACTAAGAACATGTTATATTCTCTAGTGTTTTGATTGCCTCGTTATGTTTGATTTATTATTACAAGTATTTTAAATGCAGCTC
Source organism: Dendrobium catenatum (assembly GCF_001605985.2). Taxonomy (NCBI): domain Eukaryota; kingdom Viridiplantae; phylum Streptophyta; class Magnoliopsida; order Asparagales; family Orchidaceae; genus Dendrobium; species Dendrobium catenatum. The sequence goes on from NW_021319167.1 coordinate 77,460, forward strand.
TTGAACTCTCTAATTCAATTGTTTCCAAATTTATATTTCAGCACAACCAATTATCTCTTTATCCATCAACTAGTTTGGAATTTAACTTTGATGGTCACAAATTTCGTGTTAAGTTAGCGGGTTGAAGGAGTTTTCATTATGTGGTATTTTCTTTGTGGACTCTCCTTCTATGGTTGTTTCCTCCAAGCATTATAGTTATATTCAGTTACTTGGTTCCTTTCTCGGCATTGCTCTATTAATGGACTCGAGTCTATGTATAAGAGTTTCATGTGTTTTCCATCTACGACTATTTTCTTGCCCAGCAATGTTGTACTTTTCGAGCTTTTCTTTAACATGCTCTTCTTTCTTCGGCATTGTATCCTTTTTTACTACTTGATTTCCATTTTGGGCATGTTAGCTATATTCAACTTCTTACCTTTTCAGTATCACACAGTGGCAAATGTTGGGATGTGCTAGAATTATTAGAATCGTGATTCTTTTGAGTTGAAAACTCATTTTTTTGTTGAAGCTTAAATTTTTTTTTTGTTATTATTGGAATGCAAGTGTGTCAAATTGAAACTAGTGAATAATAAGCCTAGACATAGAGGATTCTAAGAAATTGCTTTGTTTGGGTTATAAATAGGATCTCTAAGGCATATAAAAATAACATTAAATGGCTGAATAAAATTATGTTCCCTCTCAAATTAAGAATTTTTGTATTCTTCAAATGCTTGGGAATCTTGACAGTATCCAAGGAATAATTCTCCTACTATCAATGTAATGTTTGGATCTTCAAATTGGTGATTTCTATACTCGTTCGTTCTTCTAAATCGCTTAGTGATTGGTGTTTGTGCATGATTGAGATTTTGTCAAATTGAGGTGTCAAGTTTCCTTTTTACAATGCAAATCTTAATCACTATGGAATTTTGTGTTGGTTCTCGAATTTCTAGGAAACTTCATATTTTTGGCGTCTTTTACATCATCCTTTGGAATGAATGAAATGTGTTATTTTTCATTATACACCAACAGAGATTGATCTTTGCTTAAAATAATAGTTGAAAAACTTTTAATTGTGATTGTTTTTAGGAAAACCTAAACCAACCTCAAATAGTGCGCTATTGATGTGTTTAGTATAAATTATGTCATAGAAAACCATAAACTAGCTTACACCATAATTATATAATAGAGTAAAACAATAAAAAATAGATAGTGTTTGCTTCTTAATAGTGCTATTGATCACTTGCGGAAGTAAAATAATAGTTTATATTCATATATTTGGTTATATTAAAATGCTATATCACAAGTTTGAGCAATATCAAAATAGAGTGATCAAAATTAGCTGCATGTTGATAGAAAGAAATTCTAAGGAACTTTTGATGTGAATCATAAGAGTGAACAAGAATAGCTTCCGAAAATTAACAATAATTTGAACTTTAACTTTGCTAATTAAAAACTCATGTTTCACCCGGTCAAATTCTTAGAAGTTTCAGTTAGAAGATTTAAGTAATAGCAAGCAATTACAAAGGAGATTAACAAAACATTTGCAAGTAACAACAAAAATAAAAAAAATTAAAATTAATGGCAAAGAAATAAAAATCCACGGCACAACATCAAGAAGTGTTCACCCTGAGTTCCTTCACTCTCGCTCTTGATGTTGGGGCTTAGCGGAGAAAGGGTAGAAACAACCCTAGTGATGCCACCACCAACAAGTGACGCGTAGGGTCTTGTTCGCCGGAGAAAGAGAGGTTGTTGATCGGCCGACGATTTGCCAATGTCCAGTGGGTCGTTGTTCGTCAATCGTCTCGGCGAGGTAATAGAATATGTGGTTGACATAGCTTTCCACTGAATATTCATAGTCCCAATCCAGATCAGAGAAAGGACAAAGCAATATGTCGATTTCTCCTTGAGCATTGTAGGCGAATCCGTGGTCGACCTCAATGTCAGCCATGCACCAATGGTAGAAGGGAGGAAGGAGTTTGCCTTCTTTTCATGGCTCCAAAACTCATGAGAGGGTTTCCAAGGGAGATGATAGTAGGAGGGGGCGGCTAAGGAGAGAGGGAGGCTTGTGGGGGATAAGTTAAGTTTAGGGTTTGGGTGATGGGTTCTCAATAAAGTTGAAATTAATTTCAGATTTGAATAGTTTGGGAGGGAATTGAATTTGAAAATTGAATTCAAATTCAAATAAGGCTTAAGGCTTCAATAGGAAAAACTATGGGCAGCCCAATGATGGGGGCCGACAGCATGAGGAGAGGGAGGAGGGAATTGGGGAGGGTTTTAAAAGCTTTCAAACAAGTCTTTGCAAATTAGGAAGGAGAATAATAAATCCAATCTAATTTAAATTGGATTTAGATTTAAAAACTTTCCATATTTAGAATTTGCAAATATGGAAAGTTTTGAAATTCAAATTTGAATTTCAAATAATCCCCGAGCCTTCCTTTCTTGCTTGAGCTAATTTAGGAATACATTAAGATGATTGGAACCACCGTTATGATGGGGAGCATGGAGGTGGACCGTCAGCAGGGGGAGTGCCGGCTGGTTTGGGAGGAAAAACAAGGAAAAAGAAAATAAGCCACGAGCCACACACTCTTCCAATAACTAGTGGGTATTACGCTTGCCCTCACCACGGGCCCTCTTCTCTCTAGTGCACACACAAGATGAAGAAGACAATCATCTAATTTTCATTCAATCATTCATTAACCTTTTACAAAGCACAAGGCCGCTATATATAGATCTCAAACACAAAGAAAAGAAAAAAAAGGACTCAAATGCCCTCAGGGATACAATACGAACTCACTACCCATAGGGGTAAACTAGGCAAACTGAAATGCAGGAAAATAAATAAAACATAAAATATATCAAAAATAAAGACTTTGAATCGTAGCCGTCGATCTACGATTCCGTTGCTGGTACACATGTCGGAATCTCTGAGCAACATCCTCATCATTCTTAAATCACCCAAAACAAAGTTGATAAAAAGCCATTTGTGTCCATTAATAAAAAAAATGATATGCCACCAAAAAAGTAACCACTCACATATGTGCATCCATGATTAGTTCTTCATAAAACGGGCAATACCTAGCGCACAAGATCCATCACTGTGGAACCCAAGAATGGTTTATTACATGCAACGTTATGTTAAATCCGAATTCATAACTTTCAGATCACAGGGCAACCTAACATGGAAGAACTTCATGGTTGGTACCTTATGTTACACCAAACCAATTAGACCAAAATATACATCCACTTGCATCAATACATGCAAGCAGGTTTCTCATGAGTTATTAACCGATTAAAACTTAACAAATATGCCATCCAGCAATTCAATGTTGTGGGTGTATTTTAGAAAATTTAAGAACTATAAAGTAGTAATCAAATTAATCACCTTGCAGTTTCTGATGCTACATGCCAACTGTCCAAGTATTTTGGGATTCCATCACTACTTGGCCTTTGCTGAAAAGAAACCAATCTGTCAGCCATCGTAAGACTGAAAAAAAAAAAAATTCTCTGAAAGGTAGCTCCTAAGAAGCTTATAGTCTTTAAAAAAAGGCCGATATTCAGATGTTCATCAGCATTCCTATAGCAGATTTGATTCGCTGAGAAGAGTATTATCCTAACTCCTATCAATAACTTGAAACTAGTGTTTGAAATCCAAACGTTTAACATACCAAAACAAGAAACGCAGAATAACTGATGTGAAACATATATGGAAATAGAATTTGCTTAGGAATTAATAACAAAATTGTGAAGCTTTGATAATTGTAAACTCAATGTTTCACCAAGATTTAGGATTTCTTAGCTGCAATTATGATTTGGTAGTCAGTTACATAAAAGATTAACATAACAATTTAAAATAAGAGCAAAATTCAAAATAACTCTTACTTGTATGCGAGCTCGAATAACCTGCATTGTAATAACTAAGAATCAATGACAAGAACATGAATTATCATGCATTTTTCATAACATTAAAAAAAATCACAGAAGGACAATAGATACTTAAAATCATCTAAAAAACTTTTGCCATAACAAGATGTTAATCTTAAAAATAAGAAGAGAAAATGCCTGTGATGGGTAAGTAAGCAGAATAGCAGCAAGTTTCGAAGCGCCCCCAAGCATAGCATAATCAAAAGAGTTCTGCAAAAAAAAGGAAGTGTTTTTAGAATAAAAAAATAGTAGCTAATGGAAACATGAATATAGGCCCTTTTCTCCTTTCTGTTCTAGGAACGCAGCAGTAAACCTCTACAGTCTAAAAATGCTTAGTGAAACTTACATAGAATCCAATGAGAAGCCAACAAAATATATTTTATTAAGTTATAACAAGAAAATTCCGTTTAAATACTAAGGTCAGTCATTTCCTAAGTTTCTTATGCCAATTACCCTTCAGAATAGTAATGCAGAAATCTAGCAACAGAAGATGAGAATGTAAGAACTGTGTCACGGTACCAGTAACCTATCACCATCTTTCACGTCTGTCTTTTCTCTTCTTGATTTTAAATTGATGGCGATCTTCCGAAGTTCTTCATAAGCACAAAACTGAATAGCAGCATGAGAAACCTAGTAAAAAAGTATAGATATGTATCAG
>NW_021319167.1:82027-116949 GCF_001605985.2 Dendrobium catenatum
TTGGGTGATGGGTTCTCAATAAAGTTGAAATTAATTTCAGATTTGAATAGTTTGGGAGGGAATTGAATTTGAAAATTGAATTCAAATTCAAATAAGGCTTAAGGCTTCAATAGGAAAAACTATGGGCAGCCCAATGATGGGGGCCGACAGCATGAGGAGAGGGAGGAGGGAATTGGGGAGGGTTTTAAAAGCTTTCAAACAAGTCTTTGCAAATTAGGAAGGAGAATAATAAATCCAATCTAATTTAAATTGGATTTAGATTTAAAAACTTTCCATATTTAGAATTTGCAAATATGGAAAGTTTTGAAATTCAAATTTGAATTTCAAATAATCCCCGAGCCTTCCTTTCTTGCTTGAGCTAATTTAGGAATACATTAAGATGATTGGAACCACCGTTATGATGGGGAGCATGGAGGTGGACCGTCAGCAGGGGGAGTGCCGGCTGGTTTGGGAGGAAAAACAAGGAAAAAGAAAATAAGCCACGAGCCACACACTCTTCCAATAACTAGTGGGTATTACGCTTGCCCTCACCACGGGCCCTCTTCTCTCTAGTGCACACACAAGATGAAGAAGACAATCATCTAATTTTCATTCAATCATTCATTAACCTTTTACAAAGCACAAGGCCGCTATATATAGATCTCAAACACAAAGAAAAGAAAAAAAAGGACTCAAATGCCCTCAGGGATACAATACGAACTCACTACCCATAGGGGTAAACTAGGCAAACTGAAATGCAGGAAAATAAATAAAACATAAAATATATCAAAAATAAAGACTTTGAATCGTAGCCGTCGATCTACGATTCCGTTGCTGGTACACATGTCGGAATCTCTGAGCAACATCCTCATCATTCTTAAATCACCCAAAACAAAGTTGATAAAAAGCCATTTGTGTCCATTAATAAAAAAAATGATATGCCACCAAAAAAGTAACCACTCACATATGTGCATCCATGATTAGTTCTTCATAAAACGGGCAATACCTAGCGCACAAGATCCATCACTGTGGAACCCAAGAATGGTTTATTACATGCAACGTTATGTTAAATCCGAATTCATAACTTTCAGATCACAGGGCAACCTAACATGGAAGAACTTCATGGTTGGTACCTTATGTTACACCAAACCAATTAGACCAAAATATACATCCACTTGCATCAATACATGCAAGCAGGTTTCTCATGAGTTATTAACCGATTAAAACTTAACAAATATGCCATCCAGCAATTCAATGTTGTGGGTGTATTTTAGAAAATTTAAGAACTATAAAGTAGTAATCAAATTAATCACCTTGCAGTTTCTGATGCTACATGCCAACTGTCCAAGTATTTTGGGATTCCATCACTACTTGGCCTTTGCTGAAAAGAAACCAATCTGTCAGCCATCGTAAGACTGAAAAAAAAAAAAATTCTCTGAAAGGTAGCTCCTAAGAAGCTTATAGTCTTTAAAAAAAGGCGATATTCAGATGTTCATCAGCATTCCTATAGCAGATTTGATTCGCTGAGAAGAGTATTATCCTAACTCCTATCAATAACTTGAAACTAGTGTTTGAAATCCAAACGTTTAACATACCAAAACAAGAAACGCAGAATAACTGATGTGAAACATATATGGAAATAGAATTTGCTTAGGAATTAATAACAAAATTGTGAAGCTTTGATAATTGTAAACTCAATGTTTCACCAAGATTTAGGATTTCTTAGCTGCAATTATGATTTGGTAGTCAGTTACATAAAAGATTAACATAACAATTTAAAATAAGAGCAAAATTCAAAATAACTCTTACTTGTATGCGAGCTCGAATAACCTGCATTGTAATAACTAAGAATCAATGACAAGAACATGAATTATCATGCATTTTTCATAACATTAAAAAAAATCACAGAAGGACAATAGATACTTAAAATCATCTAAAAAACTTTTGCCATAACAAGATGTTAATCTTAAAAATAAGAAGAGAAAATGCCTGTGATGGGTAAGTAAGCAGAATAGCAGCAAGTTTCGAAGCGCCCCCAAGCATAGCATAATCAAAAGAGTTCTGCAAAAAAAAGGAAGTGTTTTTAGAATAAAAAAATAGTAGCTAATGGAAACATGAATATAGGCCCTTTTCTCCTTTCTGTTCTAGGAACGCAGCAGTAAACCTCTACAGTCTAAAAATGCTTAGTGAAACTTACATAGAATCCAATGAGAAGCCAACAAAATATATTTTATTAAGTTATAACAAGAAAATTCCGTTTAAATACTAAGGTCAGTCATTTCCTAAGTTTCTTATGCCAATTACCCTTCAGAATAGTAATGCAGAAATCTAGCAACAGAAGATGAGAATGTAAGAACTGTGTCACGGTACCAGTAACCTATCACCATCTTTCACGTCTGTCTTTTCTCTTCTTGATTTTAAATTGATGGCGATCTTCCGAAGTTCTTCATAAGCACAAAACTGAATAGCAGCATGAGAAACCTAGTAAAAAAGTATAGATATGTATCAGTGACAGTCATAAGCACAAAACTGAATAGCAGCATGAGAAACCTAGTAAAAAAGTATAGATATGTATCAGCGACAGTAAAAAACAAACTTCATTACGTATATATAACTGAAAAGTGAAAACTAGTAGAAAATACAGGCTAGCAAGCTTTTTTTTTTCTGCAGCTACTCTCTTAAAGGACCAGAATAGAATAAGTTCACGATTATGTTCAAACCTAATACAAGTTTATTGTCAAGGGCATGTTGGACTCCATTGAATACCTTAACACAAATGTCTTCATTCAGGACTCCAAGAATTCAAGAGCTTCAGCTCTAACATCAATTGATGCGAGCAAAGCACCAAAAAGGAGATTGTGTTGGATCCATTTCTTGATATTTTGAGTGTTGCAAAGAGAAGAATGTGATGAAAGAGAGAAAGAAAGGAGAGAGAAAAGAACTGCAAAAAGAAGATTAAACAAACAAATTTCTCAAAGGGAGGCATAAGATAGAGAGGAAGAAAATATAAAATAACCCTAAAAGCGAGAATCAGTGTGCAGAGGGATGCCAAAAGAAAGCATTTTTTATTCCATCATAAGCCAACTGAATCACATGATTTTGGGTGGCACTTATAAAAAATGTCTTTAAAAATTAGCTTTAAGCAAATATAAAAAATGTCAAAATAGTGATAAATGATGAATGGAATTGTAGCCACTAATAACTATTGTAATGATTAAATATGATATTAAATAAAATGAAACACAAATTCATCAATAAGAAATAAGGTATACTTGCACTACATCACATAATAGAAAGTTAACAATGTATAAGTTTTTCAAATGTACTAGCACTAAAAAGGTGAATAGATCTTTCTCCTTATTGAAGGCAATTTGCATTGTTGCCAAGTTTCGAATCAATCTACACAGGCTATGCGCTAAAGCATTTCCTTCACTCATACCAAAAAAAAAAAAAATAATGTGCAAAATCATTTATCCATATTTCAATTAAACTAGAAACTATACAAAGAATGTCCGGAGTCTCGGATTTTTGGGGAACTAGCCCATTTGCATATAATCATGGATGTCAAAATAATTTGTGTTTGCAACTCTACATTTAAGAGCTTTCTCCAAAAAAATTTCCATCGATTTCCTTCAAATAAACATGACCAATGACCAATTGAATATTGTTGCGGTCTTCTCTAACCAAGCTTTTTCGTCCGCAATCAGAACCCATTACAACATGTGAAAATATGTCACAGCAGATGACTTACGGGGAGATGATGTCCATGTCCAAGGCATCACATGATAAAACTAAGTAGACACATATTAAGCTGCATGCTCCTTGACCATGTCCGTTAGATGTTCTTTCAACACAACAAGGCTATAAATGACATACAAAGTGAACTCAGGCTATCTCAGTGTGAAAACTATTTGTAACTGGGAAAATATAAGTCATATTTGAGATCTAAAAATTAACAAATGGATGTCCCGTGTATCCAAATTGTTCAAAAATGGTCATCATGCACCTGGCTCTTCAATGCTAGAAGACAGAGGCAATCATGGATTTATGATATGAGCACAATACTATTTATAAGATTCACAAATAATGCCACAGAAATGATGATATTATCTTTTTATTGTGATGTAGGCAAACAACAACAACATCAAGCCTTTATCCCACTACGTGGGGTCGGCAACATAATCCTTTTTCTCCATTGTGTCCTATTAAAAGTCAAATTCCTGTTTAAATCTAATAAAGAAAGGTCATTCCTAATATTTTCTAACAAAGTCTTTTTAGGTCTACCCCTACCTTTCTTAACATAAGTCAAATCTAATACCTCTACTATCCTAACCGGGTCATCGGAAGGCCGCCGTTTTATGTGACCAAACCATCTAAAACGACTCTCTCTAATCTTTTCTTCTACTGGAGCTACTCCAACCTTTTCACGTATATGCTCAATTCGTATCCTATCTCTAAGGATAAAGCCACTCATCCACCTGAGCATCCTCATCTCTGCCACACTTAACTTAGTATTATGCTTCTCTTTTAATGGCCAACATTCGGCACCATAAAGCATTGCAGGCCTCATTACCATATTATAGAATTTTCCCTTAAGTTTGAGGAGTACATTTCTATCACATAACAAGCCCGATGCATTCCTCCACTTCAATCATCCAACTTGAATTCTGCTAATAATATCCCCTTCTATTTCACCATCACTCTGAACAATAAATCCAAGATATCTAAAACGTGTACTCTTATTAATGACTTGATCGCCCAAAGTCACAATCCCCTCACTAGGTCTTTAGACTCTGATGAATATTTTGAATTATAAATTTGGTGAGCTTCTAGGTCCTCTATTAGAATCAGCTCATTAATGTCTAGTAGAGAGTCTTTTTAGCTCATAAATTAAGGTTCATTCCCCCCATTTGCTGCCCCTTTGGTTCCCCCACATAGCTCTCCTTTCCATGGCTGATTCCTCCCCCTTTTATTGCTAGTTCTGGTCCCCTTTGTGCCCCTTTCGGTTCCCTGCATGGCTGTTGGTCCGGTTCCTGTGCAGCCCGTTCGATTTCCTCCATGGTTGTTGTTTCCCGTGGTTGTTCCCTGCTCCTTCCCATGGCTGTTTTACCCGAATCCTGTGCTGCCTTTTCGGGTGCTGGTTATGGAATAATTGCTGGCTGTTTGGGAGCTGTTTCTGGACTATTTTTGGACTGTTTCTGGACTGATTGCTGGTTGGTTGTTTTGAGTGGCTGAAGTTGTCCTTTGGGCTCTCTCTTGGTGGTTGTTTGGTTCCCCTTTCTTTACCTATATATAGGAGATATTTATGGCTATTTTAGAAGTTGTTATAATGTGATTTTTGGACATGAAAACCTGTGGGTTTTGATTGATAGCTTGCGAGCTATGTATTCCCTTCTCCTTCTTCTAGGATAACTTCCGAGTTATGCCTTCTTCGTCTCAGGTTCTAATCTACTTCTTCTATCCGCAAGTCGGGGGGGGGTTCAAAATATTTTGAATTATAAATTTGGTAAGCTTCTAGGTCCTCTATTAGAATCAGCTCATTAATGTCTAGTTGAGAGCCTTTTTAGCTCATAAATTAAGGTTCATTTCCCCCATTTGCTGCCTCTTTGGTTCCCCCACCTAGCTCTCCTTTCCATGGCCGATTACTCCCCCTTTTATTGCTGGTTCTGGTCCCCTTTGTGCCCCTTTCGGTTCCCTGCATGGTTGCTGGTCCGGTTCCCGTGCAGCCCCTTCGGTTTCTTCCCTGGTTGTTGTTTCCCGTGGCTATTCCCTGCTCCTTCCCGTGGTTGTTTTACCCAGTTCCTGTGCTGCCTTTTCGGGTGCTGTTATGGAATAATTACTGGCTGTTTGGACTATTTTTTTACTGTTTATGGACTGATTGCTGGTTGGCTGTTTTGGGTGGCAGAAGTTGTCCTTTGGTCTCTCTCTTGGTGGTTGTTTGGTTCCCCTTTCTTTACCTATATATAGGAGATATTTATGGCTATTTTAGAAGTTGTTATGATGTGATTTTTGGACATGAAAACTTGTGGGTTTTGATTGATAGCTTGCAAGCTATGTATCCCCTTCTCCTTCTTCTAAGATAACTTGCGAGTTATGCCTTCTTCGTCTCAGCTTCTAATCAACTTCTTCTATCCGCAAGTCTGATGCCACCTGTATCATTCTTCTCAACAGATGAAATGCAACTTTAGGTGTGTGTGTTTGTGTGCAAGTTTGTAAGAGTATTTTATTATAAAAAGTTGTATTTTGTGTTCTTTGGTGTCATTTCTATTTCCTATGAAGGTTTTGTTTAAAATTTGGGGCTTTTCCAAATTTTTTCATGCATCATATTGTCATCTTACATGAGAAGAAGATAGAAGGTCAGATTGATTTGCATAAAATTTTAGTACAAAAAGAAAATGATTAACTAAAATTCTTTTGTAGTTATTCCAAAGGTATCAAGAGTTCTGATTAAAAACAAGAAATTGGATAGCTACTTCCCATGCAAAAAAGTTCACTTTAAACAGCATAGCAAATTACAAACAAAAGACAAGTTTCAAAAACAAATAATCCAAAACCAGGTTAATAACATACAAGAAAAAGTCCAGATCCAATTCCCTTATAGAATGCTCTCCATCCTTCCTCTTTGAAAATGGTTCTTACTGCATCTGATCTAAGATAACATGTAAGCAAACTATTTAAGCAGTTCATCAATTAAAGCCATGGCAGAAAACTGCAATCTATTAAAGTTGGAATAAACAAACAATCCCAATGAAACATTAAAAAAAAAAAGCAACACTTCAACAAGTACAAGAAAATAAAAAAAATAACATCACACCATACAAAAAGCCAAAAATCAAAACCATTAAAAAAAAAAAAAGATGAACCGTTTTCCATTAGGTGGACAATAATTGGTGTAGATGATGCGCAATAAATGAATGATGCAGCTCAGACACAACATTCGAACCTAAGTGAGAGCACTGCATCCAGATTGAGGATCATTATAATCATCACTACAAATCTTAAAGCCAAGAAGATTGAAGCAAGAATAGTTGGGCCCTCCAACTTAGAATTTAAGCATGTGCATCAATTTAAGAACACTCGACTTACCATAGTAACATGACCAGCCCATACACAATTTAAGCAAGGCCAAAGAAAATGAGAGTCTTGGATAAATTTCTGCTTATTGAAGGCCTAAATATTTTCATGCATAGGACCGAAATCTAAATTAGGAAAGATAACCACATTGGCAGGATGTAGAACCAACTAGAAGCATTGACGGGATGCCAAACAAGGCAGGAGGCATTGGTGAAATACTTAGCTGCGAGATACTCTCATAGATTGCTAACATAGCACTCCACCATCTTAGATTAGCTCCTCTATGACTAACAATTTTGTGTTAATTTAATAAGAAAAATGTATTTTATTTTTTGTAATTTTTGCATTTATTTATTCATGCTTTTATTCATAGTAAAACCCCTTTGAGTAGGTGTGGGCTCCTTAAGAAAGAAAAAGGGGAAGAAGAGAGATTAGAATAAAAGAACAGAAATCTTATTTCCTGAATTCCATTATAGCATTTGGGGTCTATTTATAGAGATTTACATAAATCAATTTTAGGTTTAATAGAGGTTCAGACCAGCTGGTTTAATACAATTAAAATAAAAGAACTAAAAATGGATTTGAGACAAATTTAATGCTGAAATAAATAGAATCACGAGTTGTTGTAATCGACCGGTTGTTGTAGTGCTCCCAGTCTTTGAAGGATTTGCTTACTTCTTCATTTATGAAAAATAATTCTTGAAAAATAATTCTTGAAAAATAAATCTCAAATATTGTGGTAAAAATAACGAAGTATTTCAAAATTATTTTCTCTATTTATATGGTATCATAGATGGGTTCTTTCTATGATCTTAAAGCCTCATTGGCATAAATCATGAGTTGATGTGATGAATAATCTATTTCACTGATGTAGAACGAGGTGGAAGGCAATAATATGAAGCAATTCCTTTCAGGAAATCTGAAACAGTTCATATTTTTTTTTCTCAAAATCTGAGAGAAATTTCAGCAATCAAGAAGCAGAGGAAGGGCACCGTTCCCAATCTTGAGAGAAGTTCAGATTTCCCTCTTGAAACAAATATAGAGTTTAGGAGAGAGGATGTGGGATTTAGAACTCAAGTGAGTGGTTGCTTGTGATGAGAGAAGGTGGGGAAAGAAGCAACCAAGAAGAGACTTTGAAGGTCTCGGCCAGCAGCAGGTTGACCCAAATCCCTCCAATGAGAATGCTAAAAGGTGGACTTTTTTTTTTTTTGGAGAAATTCAGTGAAGAGGGGCGGCGGAATGTAGAGAAAAATTGGGAAGTATTTCCTTATTCCACTTCTCAGTTTTGGAGATAATTAAAGGTTTGAACTTTGGAATTTTACTGGGCCGGAATTAAGGAGGTGGGGCTTGGGATTTTCGGTCAAACAAATATGGAGGAAAATTGAAGGAATTCAAATCACTGAATCCGTGACTTGAATTAGGAAAATAATAGGAAATAAAGTCCAGTAAACCAGTGAATTGATTTGGGAGCAAGAATAGGCAATAAGGTTTAGGAAATTTAAATCATGTCCTAAAACAAGGTAAGGGAGCCGGCGGCATTAAGGGACAATGGGACATGGGAGGGATTTAATGAAAGCATTTAAGGCTTCTTAATTGGGTTTTAGGAATTAGGAAAGTAAATAACCCACTCCAATTTAAATTTGAAATTCAAATAGAAGTCATTTAAAAATTTTCAAAAATGGAATGACAAATTAGGAAAGATTTCAAATTTCAAATTAGTTGGATTTGAATTTTGAAAACCGCCCAAAATTAAATCACCCAAATTAAATTTGAATTACATCATAAATGAGATTCAATACTTTCCAAAAATAGCTTTCTAATTTAGGAAACTAATTGAAATTCAAAATTTGAATTTCAAAGGATGAAAATAATTTCCTAAATTATTTGAACTATTTAGGTAAGCTTTAAGATGACATTAACTCCTCATTCATGGAGACAAACCAGGGTGACCGGCGGTGGAGGAGCTAATGGGGAAAAGGGAGGGGCTAGAATCCGGCTACCAAACGAAGATGGGGAGGAGGAAGACGATTGAACAAAAACAATTAAAGAAGAGATAAAAACGAAAGAGAGAAAATAAAAACCGCGAGCCTTGGACTCTTCCGAAGACTGACGGGTGATACGTTGCCCTTCTCCAAGGGACTTCAGATCACGAGCCCGGACCCATCCTGCGGCTGGTGAAAACTCCGATTCCTCTCATAGAAATCTCACTAACATTCTCTCCCAAGAACACAAGTGTTGAACACAAAATTTTCATATCAATAATACATCCCTACAATAGCTTAAGGTCATATATATAGGCCACAACATAAGAAAACTCCAAAATACAAAATTGCCCCTTGGGCCACAACACTCACATTAACTAACCTAGGGGTAAAACAGGAAATACATTAAATAAGAACTAAAATTCAGAAAAAACTCATAAATGAAGATTTAAATAATAGCCGTCGATTTACGACGCCTCCTGTGATAGATGCGTCAAATCTTCGTACCGATGTCCGCATCATTCACCTCTCCATTCGGGGGTACATTGGAATTTATTGCTTATTCTCTCAAGAAAACTCTTGAATTCCTAGGATGCATTGAGCAAAATTATTTCCCATGTGACTTTAGAACCAGCATGGTCGAATCTCTTTATCAAAACCATAATTTCTACTAACACAATTTGAAATTCCCAAAGAGACCTCAACTTTACCAAGAAATAGTACTCAAGTGATTTACTTTTCCTATCTATTTCATTCTACTCAAAGGCCTCACAAAGAGATATAACGAGAAAGAGAAGAAAGAAAAGCATATAGAATCCTCTAACCTTGCTAGACTTAACTTCCATTTTCAAAAGAGTTGATGCTAATATTTGAGGGCTCTGAAATACTTTGAACAACTGTATCATTAAGCACTCGATAATTCATCATGCTTTCTTAATTGGCATAAAAGCATATTGTTAAGCTTATTGATCTACAGCAAGTAGGGGAAATTATCTTTTGAGTAGGTGTGGACTCCTTAACGAAGAAGAACAGGAAGGAGAGAGATTAGAAAATGGAGAAAACATAAATCTTATTTCATGAATTCAATTGTAGCATTTATAGTCAATTTATAGAGATTTACATGGACCGATTTTGGGTTTAATACAGGTTCAGGCCAACTGGTTTAATGCAAGTAAAATAAAAGAACTAAAAATGGGTTTGAGATTTATTTAATGATGAAATAAATTGAACCATGAGTTTTTGTAGCAGTCTAGTTGTTATAGTGTTCCCAATTTTTGAAGTATTTTCTTCCTTCTTATTTTATGATAGACTTTAAATATTTTATTATCTTGATGATGATTTTCTGAATTGTTCACCATTCTTGACATTGTTATTGTACTATCTTTCAATCCAAAAGAATATATTGTTTCTTAACACTTCTATCGCCATGATAAACAAGCTTATTCTCAAGGTTGAAAGATGAAAAAGAAGCAAAAAGTGCTTTCATGCGTAACTATTGATACTAAGTAGTCGCAGGACCTTCAAGATGAAAGGAAGTTATTCTAACACAATTATAATCAGGAGTGTTGAGAAAATCGAAGTATTATTGTCCTTTAAAGGTCAATATTTTGACATCGAATTCATTAAAGCGAGGAAGTTCAAATTTCATATATTTAAGAAAAGAGAAACTTGTAGGAGATGGTGAAGGTAGTGGAGATAGGATTTGATCGGCAGGACCAAGGATGAAGGCGGAAGAGAAAGGATCTTGATGGAGTGAAGGAGGTGGGTGATCAAATGCACAAACTATCAAGTTTCTTGTCAATAGAATGCATGAAAGCATGGAATTGTTGAAGTGATGACCAAATGGAGAGAAATTAAACATTTGCTTGTTGTAGAGATATTTGGATTTCAGATAATTGTAATTCTTGATTGGTTTGAACTGTTTGGAGAGCTTCTGTCAAATATGCTTTTTTTCAGGTTGAGAGGTATTTGGTGGCTGCTGAAAGGGAATAAAAGATGCGGTTTTTGATAAGAAGAACCGTGACCTGATAGAATCTTAAAAGAAGAAAGAGTAAATTGCAAGTATTGGACTGTTTTTGGAAGGGAAATCAAGATCTTGATGCTGCAGATTTCTGAAGTTGAGGCTGATGCAATTTGTGAAGTTGTCCTTGATGCTGATTTCTGAACCTGTTATTGATGTTGGAACCATTCTTGATGCTGCCTTGACTGTTTTTTGCTGCTGAAAATAGAACTGATGGGCAGCAGATTTCTGGAGGTGAACGGAGAACTTAACTGGTGCAGATTCCTTGCTGTTGTTCTTGAATGCAGCAGATCAGCAGGCTGAAATGAAGGCTGGGCCAGTGGAGACTGCTGGCCCGCAGGATTAGGAGGTGGACAATCGAGTTTCACTGGAGGAGAAGAGGTCTGGTGGCTGAAGGAGGGCTGGCTGTGGTGGAGAGTGCTGGCCAGTAAGGTGTGAGGTGGAAAGGTATGTTATTGGGGAGAAGAAGAGGGTTGGCGGCTTAATAGAAGTGTTTACTGCAGTGGAGACTGCTGGCCGGCAAGAGGAGGGAGAATTAGAATTTTTAGTGCAATGAGAGCATCATTTGTCAAGCTACTTGATCTACAGCAAGAAGGGGACGATACCTTTTGAGTAGGTGTGGGCTCCTAGGAAGGAAAAAGGGGAAGAAGAGAGATTAGAAAAGAAATAAAACAGAAATCTTATTACTTAAATTAAATTACAACATTGGGGGTCTATTTATTAGGGGTGTCAATTCGGGTCAACGGGTCGGGTTCGGGTCAAACCCGGAACTGACCCGACACTGTTCGGGTCAACCCGAACCCAACCCGTTTTTAAAAACGGGTCAGGTTTCCGGACCCGAACCAGACCCGATTCGGGTCCGGGTCAACCCGACCCGACACGAATGACACTGAATTGACCCAAAATTGCTAGTTTTCGGATAAAAAATCGGGTCAATCTTTATTTTTCGGGTCAAAATCGGATCAAAATCGGGTTAAAAACGGGTCAAACTCAGATTTTCGAGTCAAATATGAGTTTTCGTGTCACTTTCGGGTCAATTTCGTGTTTCCGTGTCAACCCGAACCAGACCCGTTTCAGGTTTGGGTAGACCCGAACCCGGATTTTTTCGTGTCGGGTTCGGGTCGTGTTTCGTGTCGTGTCAAAAATTGACACCCCTACTATTTATAGAGGTTTACATAAATCGGTTTTAGGTTTAATAGAGGTTCAGACCAGCTTGTTTAATACAATTAAAATAAAAAATAAAAAAATACTAAAAATGGGTTTGAGACCGTTTAATACTGAAATAAATAGAACCACCAGTTGTTGTGGCCGACCGGTTGTTGTAGTGCTCCCAATCTTTAAAGGATTTGCTTCCTTCTTCATTCATGATAAACTTTCAATATTTTATTATCTTGATGTTGATTTTCTCCATTCTTGACATTGTTGTACTATCTTTGAATCCAAAAAGATATATTGTCGCTTAAAACATATCCAGCAGGCAATAATTCTTGAAAAATAAATCTCAAATAATCTATCGGGAACAAATACTAAGAATAAACATGAAAAAAACATACCAGAAGAACCAATATAAGGACGGTTTTGATTGAAAGGAGTTTGAAGTTGCAATCTTGTCTTCACAAGCCAAATAGGATTTGTAAGCACGCATGCCTGTCATGTTCATAATATTAGAATAGTGCAATATTGTTGCACCTAAATCATTTTCCTTCCAGGCTTTCCGTAGGCTCTCTCCATTTCAGTTCAGTAACAAAATTTACAAATATAATATGATGGCACATACTCATCTTTTTGGTCATGCTTCATATTCTGTTAAGTTCGGAAAATTTAGGAAAAAGAAGCCCGTTAATATGCCAACTTTGCTATTATAATAAAGAACAACTCTATGATGCTAAGATGGAGGATAATTAGATGGAAATGAGCCCACCAAACTCAAAAAGCAAAATAATGTGCAAGAAGAGGGATAAATAAAGGTCTACTAGGTTGCTAAAGAAAGTGAAAAAATAATAGCTAGAAAAAAGAGGGCCTTAGCAGGAAGCAATAATAACAAATAAAAATTGGCATTAAGTTTAAAAACTTTAAAACCATCACGTTACTGAACCCCTGCAACAATTCTATGTACTCTGAAATTAGAAAAAAGAAAATAAAATTCATAAATACATACCGACCCTTGCAAAACTCCAATTAAGCCTCAGGTTTGAATAAGAAAACATTGCTAGCTACTCGAAAGTCGAAACCTTGAGCTATCAAGTTAACGTCTCCCTCCCTTTCTGATGTGGAACGAGTAGGACGGCTTTGCTTGGCTTTGCTTGCGAGCGGATCTCCTCTCCAAAAATCTGAAAAAAGACACTTCAGGAAATCTGAAATTTTCTTCAGGTTTCTTATTCAAAACCTGAGAGGAAAACGGCCAAGGGTTGTGAGCTGGAATTCTCTGGCTGCAGCGGGATCCAAGGGAGGCTGAGGGAAAAATTAACTCCTTGAATCCGTGAATTGAATAAGGGAAGCAATGAAAGCAATTAAGAGGAGTAACAGGCGGGTTGTAGAGAGAGGGAGAGAATTTTATCTGAGGGATTTTCTATTCCTAAATCAATGAGTTGATTTGGGGAATTAGATTAGGAAATAAGAATTAGGAGAATTATTGCTGGCGGGATTGAGGAGCTGAGGTGGAATAAGTAGAGAGGAAGAGGAGGGGAGGCGGGATGGAATTTTGGGGAATCTGAGAGATTCTCAGGTTATGAAGGAAATAGACTTGAAAGGATTTCCACGTGGAATTATAAGGGGCCAAGCCGTATGGCTGATTGGAGGAAAAGAAATTTATTTCCTAAACCTGAAATCAGATTTTATGAAAGAAATTAAGGGGTGGGGCTTGAGGAAAATTCGGCCAAGCAAGAGGAGTTAATGAGGTGATTTAATGTTCCCAAATTTGAATTTAAAATTCGAATAGAATTTAGAATTCAAATGAATTTAAATTAAGAAGGACTTAATGGAATTTGCTTAATGTTAGGGAATTAAGGAAAGAACCAATTAAACCCCTTTTGAATTTGAAATTCAAATCGGATTGAAAATGGAAACTTTCCAAAAATAGCTTTCATAAATTAGGAAAGATTTCGAATTTCAAAATACATGATTTTGAATTTGAAATCAGCCCAAAATATGAACACCCAAATTAGGCAAGGATTTCAATGGGGAGAAGGAGGTGGAAGGTGAGATTCACGGGTGGATGGGGGAGGTGGCCGGCGAGTGTCATTAACCATTCATCATCTCATTACATAAGAAAGGGCCTCTATATATAGGCCTAAGAAACTAAAACAAGACACATATGCCCCTAAGGCTTACATAGGACGACCCTCTTAAGTGAGGGTAAAAACGAAAAATTCATAATAATAATTTAAAAATTACAAATAAAATATAAGATAACGTGGGACGATGACAGCCGTTGATCTTCAGCTCCTTGGATAGCCATGGACGGTTGGATGTCCGCATCATTTTCTTCCTATTTTTCATATGAACCTACATAACTTATAAGTTTACACAACAAACTCTAAACACCTAAACGTAGGTAGCAGCTGCATCAAAAGATCCTAGCAATTAAATGTCATGTAATATTCACCTAAATGGTGGGGACTGTTGTATGCAAAAATGTTAATGGTAGAGACGACCTTGCTTTCACTCGCAGTAATAATTATGCTTATGGGACAAAATCAAGGTGCTTTCCTTGGAAATTTTTGTGTTTTATTGCTCATGATCCTTTGTGCTCTCAAACCATGTTTGAAAAAAGCAAAAAATGCTTGAAATAAAACCCTTAACATTCAACA
The DNA here is from genome assembly GCF_001605985.2 of Dendrobium catenatum. NCBI lineage: Eukaryota > Viridiplantae > Streptophyta > Magnoliopsida > Asparagales > Orchidaceae > Dendrobium > Dendrobium catenatum. The sequence continues at coordinate 96,892 of NW_021319167.1, forward strand.
GATGCAAAGCTTAAGCTTCAATGATTATAATTTTTGCTTAACTAAGAAATACAACAATAGATTCAAGAAAATAAAAATAAAATAAAATATATTAGCATATATCCATTTACTTTACATATTTAGAGAGACAACTGATGGTGTAAACATAGATTGAGTACTAGCTATAAGAGCTACGCTTATGTCCTTGAAAAGTATCATAAGCATTAGATACTTTGTTCAAAAGAAATGTTATGGAAGCTGGAAGAAGTTGCAAAACTGCAAATTTTCTCCACTGGTAATAGGTAAGTGCCGGCATCACCAAAAATCCACAAAGAACTTCTTCTACAAGCCCAGAACATATTGATAGCTTTAGATGGCTACACGCTAAATGGAAATGGGAAAAACAAGTGAAGCAAAAAATGTGCCTCAGGAGTGAAGATCCAAGGATTAAATAGACTTGCTAGAAAACAAAATAGGCATTAGACCTCAAGAGACCTTAATAAGTACAAAGTAGTGTGTATAAAAAAATAGTGGGGGAGTAAAATAGAACGGAATAGGCCCAAAAAAATAAAATGTAACTCACAAAGGTTGTTTAACTAAATCTCTATCGGATCAAAAAGAGGTCCGTTGCCTTTATCTATAAAATAGTGCTTTCAAGAGCAGACAATGTAGCATAAAAAAATACTATCCAAATATTTCTCCCTCATGGAGAACTTTATATACCTGATTTGAGGTTTATCATGAGCACAATACCCGTGGTTAAACAGTTATAGAAGAAAAAGCTCAATTGAGAATATCAAGCTGCTCTAGTTTGATTTAATTTTTGTAAGTGACATTAGTTATTTTGATTTGAACGTTCATTCAAATGATAAGAAGAGATGGAGGAAGGAGGGCATGGAAAACTCAATAACAAACTCATAATTTTATTGCAAGCTCTGCCACCAAACCAATTCTAAATAGTCAGGATGTGTACTATGTACAATTATTTGGTTTTTTATCAAGGGAGCCTAGCTAACAAAGAATCAAGGGTGTGGCCCAAGAAACCGAAGGTAAAAACCTATCAAAGAGGGTTTTGTTTTGGTAGACCTTAGCTAACAAAAAGCTTTCTACTTATTCAGATGGGCCTACCCAGCCCTTACTAGCCTAGAGACTAGCAGCATGGCTGACCAAGTTAAATTGATGTAGCATATACTCCTTTCAGGCTCATAATGATGCAATTGCAAATGACCAATCTCAGAATGCTTCGCATTTTAGAGATTTTTCACGTTTGTTTTTAAGGTTTTGTGAAAATCCTTAGGTGTCGTGAAAAGAAAATATGTAACAACAACAACAACAACAACATCAAGCCTTTATCCCACTACGTGGGGTCGGCTACATGAATCCTTTGTCTCCATTGTGTCCTATTAAAAGTCAAATTCTCGTTTAAATCTAATAAAGAAAGGTCATTCTTAATATTTTCTAACCAAGTCTTTTTAGGTCTACCCCTACCTTTCTTAACATAAGTCAAATCTAATACCTCTACTCTCCTAACCGGGTCATCGCAAGGCCGCCGTTTTATGTGACCAAACCATCTAAGGCGACTTTCTCTAATCCTATCTTCTACTGGAGCTACTCCAACCTTTTCACGTATATGCTCATTTCGTATCCTATCTCTAAGGGTAAAGCCACTCATCCACCTGAGCATCCTCATCTCTGCCACACTTAACTTAGTATTATGCTTCTCTTTTAAAGGCCGACATTCGGCACCATAAAGCATTGCAGGCCTCACTACCATCTTATAGAATTTTCCCTTAAGTTTGAGGGGTACATTTCTATCACATAACAAGCCCGATGCATTCCTCCACTTCAACCATCCAACTTGAATTCTGCTGATAATATCCCCATCTATTTCACCATCACTCTGAACAATAGATCCAAGATATCTAAAACGTTTGTTTTTAAGGTTTTGTGAAAATCCTTAGGTGTCGTGAAAAGAAAATATGTAAGATAACATAAATACTTTTTCTTTCTCTATCTCATGGTATTTTTAGAGCGGAGGGCTGGCAGCTTATCAATAACACAATTATATAAAATCAAATTTCAGAATTTCAATGTTTTGCCTTGTGCTTCGAGCTATCGCATCACTTCAAAGTAAAAAAAACAGTACACTTATAAAAAATAGTAATAAATAATCCATTATATAAATCAGTGATTGGAGAGATTGTAAATAGAATTACTATGAGAATACAGCTTGGCAGCTAAAAATCAAATGGGATGTGTATTGCTATGCCTATTAAAATGTCCCCAACAGAAAAGCTTATAAGAACTTGAAGTTCTAAGCAAATAACTAGTATAATAGGAAGAAGCACATCACGAAAAGGAAACTAGCAGCAAACATCAAGATGTGTTCTATCAACATTGAAATCTGTGTTAGCACACTAGGAACAATAAAGCATTTGTTATTTGAAAGTGACTTTATCATTAGAAACAAAACTTGAAGGAAAACTATAAATCTTTTTGCTAATCAAAGTGGTAGCTTCAATTCTGACCAGAGCACCTGCTTCTGCGGCTGCAACAAGATGGTAACCAGGGCTGAGACTTTGATCAAAACCTTTTTTGTACCTAGCCTTTGCTCTGCTATAACTACAGAAAGGGATTCAAGAGTTTTCTTAGATTATTCAATCATTGGAAATAAAAAAAATATTTGACTAACAACAGAAATTTGAGGATGAGCACAGTATATAAGGATGGCATACAAAGAAAGAAAGTAGGCACATTTCTATTTGGACCTTTATAAAATATATAAAAAAAAACATCCCAACTTAAAAGGATGAACTTTCATATTCGTGAGAGAAAACATTAAAACATTAAACTAAAAAAATAACAATAAAAATTAAAAACAAACCCCTTCAAAGCATAACAACGCTTTCAAAGTAAATGCAGATATAGTGAGTTATGAATGTATGATAAGGCGTTCAATTTATAATGCATAATCATGGTGAATCTGAACACAGCTTAACAATCATGCATTTATGACTAGCAATATACTCGCATGCAAGTTACCTATAAAAGTTCAAATTGTTCAGATTAACAACCATGTACAAAGCAATTGCAAAATATATAAATCTCATATAACTCTGGGAAACAGTAAAATATTGATGACGATAGGATATGCAAGACAGTGAAGGTAAGGAGAAAACCGCAGCTATTGTAGTAACAGTATGTTTTTAAGCCAGTAAAATTAAAAGATATGACAGTTATACATTTCTAGTAGGAACAAGATGGGTAGAGTTTCTAGTAGAAAATAATGATATTTAGTCAGTGAAAAAGACAAATACCTCAATTTCAAATAAATATCCATAAGAGAATAATATTCCAACTAAATCAATAAATCTCTTCACTTCAAGCTGGTCATTAAAAAGTTTGACAGAGCTCAAACCAGACATATTAAGCACAAACCTACCAAGTATAATCGCTCTTTAAAAATTTATCATAAATGCAACAATGAGGTCGGTAGGGCTGTACATAATATGAATAAAACCAAAAAATCGAACCACGCTGATCTTATTTGGTTGGTTTAACTTGGTTTTTAAATTATTCGTTTGGTCATTCATAGTAATTTAGTTTTTATTTTAGGATTTTGGTTTTTATTTTTGAAAAAATCAATCGAACTAAAATTTGAATTATATTAATTTCTTCAAATATTAAATCAGTAAAACCCATGAACCATTAAGTTTTCTTTTACACACAATGTCAACCTGCAAACAGAAAAGAAAAATGACCCAAATAAAAAATATTAAATTATAAAAGCTAAGAAACAAATTATCATACTCCAAAATTGACAAGAAGTCAAGGGAGAGACCAAACACAGTGCAAATATAACAATAAGGGAAAACAATATAATTAGGACACTTTGGAGCAAGGATAACCAAAAACAATATTACCAATTTTATGCTAGTTGTTATTATGCAAAATCAAATAAATATTTCTTTGTTGTGAAGTAAGTGATTCATCTTGATTTTGCGGAAAAAGTTTAGCATGGCTTACAAGAAGAAGTACAATCCCCATGAAACTGTTGACCCAAAGACTGCAGGATAAAAACCTGCATAAAGCCCTCTCAAACCCTGTAAGAAAAGTCAGCAAGAATGTTGGCAATTTGATACAATTAAGCAATCATAGCACTACAAAAGTTTGAAAGGTGCCACATAAGTGAACTAGGGTTTAGGGTTTACGGTCTACGGTGTTGTATTAATAAAATTCAACAATAGAATCTAATGCCTCCTATGATGTGCTACACTATTAACTAATCGCAGACACAATTTTGACCCAATGAAGCCAATAATTAGATATGCAACACTTTCATCCATGCAAGCATACTCGAGTTCTTTTCCGGCCAAAAATTTGAATCATCATTGTCAGTATAATCAGGATTGTTGATTGATTCCATAGAAGCCCAAAATAGAAAATGCATTCATCGATGCAAATACTCTAGATTTTCTTGCTCTGTTAAAAGCATAAGTATAATTTATCATATAATTGGTATGGTGCGCAATTGATCACCAGTTGAAACAACTGCTTTTTAGAGAAATTCAATTTATTTCTATAACAAATAATGGAAAAGCCCAAATGTAGTCCTGCACGAGTGCCCACAACAGTGGGAAGAATGGGTTAACTCGCCACACAAAATAGGCAGACAGAACAAATTTTCCCTCTGGTCCAGTTAAGATATAAGAACAGATAATTGCTTTTTTTTTTTTTTTGAAACCAATTACATTACATTTTCCTTGGACAACACAAGTCATTGTCTCGCTATCATTCGCTGCATCCACGGAAAAGAATCGCAGAAGGAGAACGGCCATAAAAAGTAAGAAGATAAACTAACCTCCATCCGCGCAATACTGTAAATAGCATGCACTGTATTCTTGTAAAGTGGAAGGCAAGATCCCCCGCGACCATCGCTCACTGCATAGAAATTACCTCGTACTCATAAAAATAAAAGATCGAACTTATTTACGAAATGTGAACATTTCTGTTTTTTTTTTTTTTTTCATTGACAGTTCCCAGTCAAATCCAAGTCAAAAAAACTGAGAAGATATTTTTATCAGCTCATTTTCGTCACTCACACACTCTTAGCCTCACAAGAAACAAAAACTAATTTTTAACCAATAAAAAGATAAGAAAATCACTAATTAACTCCTCAGCCAAACAATTGAGGCAAAACAAGTTTCAATCCAATTCATTAAACATTATAATTATCTCCTTTTTTTTTCTTTTTTTTGAAATTCCGTCAACCCAAACTCAGCCCTACAAACCTCAAGAAGAGCAAAAGAATAAACCTTGAAATCTCGTACGGACGACGTCGAGAGGATGGAGAACCGCGACGGTGGAGAATCCGGCGATAGCTCCGGCGGCGGCGTTCTCCAAATTCCACTTCTCCCGGTCTGACATAGGAACGAGTGAAAAGAGAGACGAAAACAAGGGTTAGAATTACGCGAAAGGAGGGTGAATATTATGTTATTTTAATTGATTAGAAAATAATTCTGACTCTAAAAAATATATTATAATATAATTAAAATTTTTAAATTGTATTTTGAACAATTTCTCATAATTTGATTGCATTATAAAATAGTGAATTTTCTGTACATTAATTTATTATTATGTCCACCATTAAAGTATTTTAGTAAATTTTTAATGATTTTTTTTTTACATTCATGTTACTTTAATACAATGAATCATTTGCTTATCCAATTGAATTTTGTGATTTTGAGGATATCTGTGCCGATGGAGAAAGTTTTATTCTGATGTTAAATGCAAATTCTAGTACTATATGTACATTATATTATGTTGCTTGATATTGTGAGTCATAAGGGTTCAAATTCTTTGAATTGTATTAGTTGGGAGTAGGGGTGCAAATGAGTCAAGATGACTCGCGAGCTGGCTCAAACTCGACTCGTTAACAAGCTTGCGAGTCGAGCTTATCAAGTATCGAGCTCGAGTTCCAGAAGAAATTTCGAGCTCATTATGCTACCAAACTCGAGTTCGATAAAGGTCAAGTCCGGCTCTAGTGCTCATTGAGCTGGCTCCATTAAAATACGGAGTGGAGCGTGGTATAGGCGGACTTGGCGAAAAATGAATAATTGAAGTGCTAAGGCTTAGTAAATAAACATCTATTCGAAGAAATTAAAGTTTGTTTGAAAGTTAAGAGCTATGGAGTGCACCATCCGTCCCATTCGCAAATTGGGGCACCGCTTCATTTCGTCGTCGTCCCATTCGTGAATTATGTCTGTTGAGAGACATAAATGTCATAATTCTATGAATGCTATATGATGCGAGGCACAAAAAGAGCCTGTGGGAGATTTGTTACTTTCTGCTTTAATAGAAGAATTATTTGTTTATTTATTTTTACAGCATTGTTATTGAATTCATGACAACTACAATTACTATTCTGCTATGCTCAATGATCTATTTTATTGATTTTAGCATTCAATTAAATGTAACATAGATGATTCATTAAAAATTTAAATTGGTAAATGTGATGTGCTGAGCTTTATTAGCTCATAGTTTTTCAGCTTTCTACTTCAAGGATTTGGAAATTTGAAAGAGTCTATTAAGTAATAGTTTTCATAATCCAATTTGAGTTTATATAAGGACTTATTTTATGAAATTTTTATACAGTCATAGATAATCATTTAATCTACTCTGTTTTATATTCCAATATGTAGCTATGTACTGTAGTTTAATTATTGCACGTACATTTGATGATAAATGAAAGAAATTTTGTGGATTAATTTATTTTCTGTAAATTGAAAAAAAAAATATTTGTAGTTATGTGATTTGTTGTTTGATTTAAAGTTAAAATTAGACGAAAATTTTGAATTGTTTCTATTATTTTAGATATTGGGATTGATCAGTTGCAAACCAACATGATAGGACCTGACTCATTTATGAGTTTAATGTTTTATTAATTAAGAAATAATTAAAATAATAATATGTATTATTTAATTATTATATTTAGATTTGACAATAAAATAAAATAATTTCATAATATTCAATCATATCAATTATATTTAAATAGATTAATACCATTCAAGTACAAATATTAATAAATAATTTGATATGATTAAACTTTTATTAAATCAATAGATTTAAATCTTAAAATAAATAGTCAAATAATTTATTAAAAGTTAATAATTATTAGATCAAACAAATTTCAGATTTTAATTGATTTAAAATTTACTAAATTCAAATATACAACATTTTACTAAAAACTACTTATAGATAAATAACCCATAGTATCGGATTTACGATAAATCATGCCAAACAATTTTCGAGCGCTTTGTAAATCCCGATTCTCTTTAAATCCCGGATTTACGAATGTATAACGTAAATTCGGGATTTAGTAAATCCCTGTTTAGGTGTATTTAACGGAGTTTACGCTCGCGAGAACTCTTTCCCGCAGCGCTCGTGTTGTGGAGTGGTTGCAAACGCTCTTATTTGCTGCAACGAATGGTAAGCATGCCTCTCTTTTTGTTGTCTTAGCTTCTTCGATTTTTCTTCCTCTGCGATCATTGAGCTTCTTCCACTGCGATTCGTCTTCCTCTGCGATTCAAGGTGAATCTATAAGACACAACATCACCATTGATTTATGAAATGTTTGGATAATAATTTTGATTTACGTAGAAAATATTTCAATATACATTGCATTTTGTAATAATTTTATGAATTTCTGATTTCAAATAGCTAGCCATAACGACGTCGTCGGAATTTATCTCACATGCAAGATATATCAAATCTCCTTGTATATTGAATCTTATTCTTAATTAGTAGTTCATTTGTGTCATGACCAATATTAACTTCTCATGTGCTCTTTATTTATTTTTCAGTTATATTGTATGAACTGAATTTGAACTTATTATATTGTATGCACTTATCTTGAATTTATAAATATCTTTTTAATATAATTCAACACTGCTTCTTCACATTTAAACTCTTAATTATCATAAATCTTAAAATATGTTATCAAATAATTTCTCAAAATTTAATATTCATAATTACCAAATAATTTTTAGAATTTAAAACAATCAGAATCTACTAAATTTAAAGTTACAGTATTATTAAAATCGCACAAAGCTATTTGTTCACAAACAGTCCCTAAAATTTCTTTCGATTACCGCTCCTCAAACCATTCCGGCGGCATCACTCAGTTGCAACGGCGGCGATTTCTTTTTGCATCCCCAAAATATTTTGTCAAAACTGCCTCCGGCGACCTCCTCCGGCGACCTCCTCCGGCGAACCTTTCAATTGGACCCATTCGGTCTGCTGGCAAGCTACTCTTTCTCGCGAATTACTTCGATCCCTCAGCTCTTATCTTCCGGCGATGATAACTCCGCAGCTCGATTGTAAGACAGTGCGGAGCTGTGATAGTTTAATCGCCGGTTATCTTTTAGACAATCGAAGAAAAAGTTGGCAAGTACAAAGACTTGAGAAGGGAAGAAGGCTTGCTCGTTGGAGGACATGAATCCTTGAAAAGTTAACAGGTGTGATCTTGCGGAACTACAAGACCTCCTAATCAATGTGGCGCTCTTTTGGAGATGGTTCTCGTGTCACTCTATCTATTCGGTCTGTCTCCTCCCGTCAATGGATCCATGCTGCCGGAACCTTGCCCCGAAGGAGCTCTGATCTACTGCCGGTACTGACCAAATCGGAACGGGTCGATCGGATTTGCAGAATCCTTACCCTTGAGCGCTTTGAGGCCATTCCGAAGCTTCCCTTTGATTTATCCGAAGAAATCTTTGAAGCGGTACTGGCGAGGCTCCGGCTCAATCCCATTGCCTGCTTAGGGTTTTTCAGGATTTCCTTGAAGCAGCCCCACTTCACGCCGAACGCGAAATCTTATTGTCAAATAGTCCACATCTTAGTCCAAGGGAGGATGTTTGATGACGCAAGGGCGTGCTTGAATGATTTGTTACAGAATTCTGCCTCTGCCTGCTCTGTTTCCTTTTTATTTAATGAGATGCTTCAGGTTTATAAGGAATTCACCTTCTCCTTGAAGACATTTGATATCCTTCTCAAGCAGTATGCAAAGAATGGACTGGTCAAAGAGGCTTTTTTCACGTTTGATAATATGGGAATGCATGGATGGAAACCTAGCGTGAGGTCCTGCAATACTATTCTCAGTGGTCTGGTTAAAGCTGGAGAACATCAGAGAGCAATTCTTACCTATGAGCAGATGACCCGAGCTGGGATAATGCCAGATGTTTTCACAGTTTCTATATTGGCTAATGCTTTCTGTAAGGATGGAAAAATACAAGAAGCGGTAGAATTCTTGACTTCAATGAAAAACAAGGGTTTTGAAGTGAATCTGGTGGCTCTTCATTCTCTGATGGATGGTTACTGCAGACTTGGGCAGACAGAACAGGCCATTGGGGTTCTAAGGTCAATGACAAGAGAGGGCATTACACCGAACGTTGTGACTTATACTTTATTAATCAAGGGATATTGCAAAGAGGGCAAGGTAGATGAGGCGGAGAAAGTCCTTAAGAACATGAAAGATGTTTTGGGCTTAAAACCTGACGAGGCAGTTTATGGTGTTCTTATAGATACTTTTTGCCGATTGGGGAAAATTGAAGATGCCATTAGAATGAAGGGTGAAATGTTGTCTTCCGGACTAAAGGGAAACACTTTTGTCTACAATTCAATGATTTATGGTTATTGTAAGATTGGAAGGATAAAAGAAGCTGAGCTATTGGTAGGTGAGATGGAAATTGCAGATCCCAAACCAGATTCATATAGTTATAATACTCTAATGGATGGGTATTGCACCTCTGGTCAGATGGATAAGGCATTTGAAATTTGTAATCTGATGGCCCGTAAGAGTATTGAGGTAACTGTTCTAACTTACAATACTCTCCTAAAAGGTTTTTGTTGCATTGATGCCATTCATGATGCTTTGCATTTGTGGTTTTTGATGTTGAAAAGGGGAGTGACCCCTAACGAGATTAGCTTCAGCATTCTATTGAATGGATTTTTCAAAACTGGGAATTTTGAAAATGCTTTGAAACTTTGGAATGACATGTTGTCCAGGGGATATGCGAAGAATCAAATCACTTTCAACATAGTTATCAATGGATTGTGTAAACTTGGTAGAGTGGAAGATGCAGAGGAGATCATTCGAAAGATGAAGGATTTGGGATGCTTGCCTGATAGCTTTACTTACAGAATTCTAATTGATGGTTTATGTAAGATCGGTGATATTGAGAAAGCCTTTAAAATTAAGGACTTGATGCAAAAGTTGGGATTTCTTCCTTCAATAGAAATGTTTAATTCTCTTCTTTCTGGGCTTTTCAAATCAAATATGCCTGACAGAGTTAATGAACTTGTGGCTGAAATGCTTACAAAAGAATTGACTCCCAATGTTGTGACCTATGGAGCTTTAATATCTGGTTGGTCTGACAAAGGAATGATAAACAAAGCTTTTGATTGTTATTTTGAAATGATTAGGAAGGGTCTGACACCAAATTTGTTGATTTGTAGCACACTTGTAAGTTGCTTGTACAGGCAAGATAAAATCAATGAGGGCAATGCATTGCTGCAGAAACTTGTAGATTTCAACATACCCACAAAATATGATTTTTTTCAGAGGTCTTATAATCTTGATTCGAATAATCTTTCTGTGAATGAAAATACAGATTACTTTCATGAGGTTTCAAATAACATTGAACCTAATCACGTCATGTGCAATGTCGCTATTGCTGGAATTTGCAAGTCGGGTGGGGTAGAAGATGCAAAAAGTTTCATCTCCTTCTTGTCTAATAGAGGCTTCTTGCCCAATAAATTTACTTATTCCAGCTTAATTCATGGATATTCATCACGTGGCAATGTAAATGATGCTTTTTTACTGCGTGATGAGATGCTAAAAAAAGGTTTCCTTCCTTGCATTGTGACATATAATGCACTCATCAATGGCTTGTGTAAGTCTGGCAATTTGGAGAGAGCTGTGAGGCTCTTTAATAAGCTTCCTGAAAAGGGTTTAGATCCTAATGCTATTACATTTAACACAATGATTGATGGGTACTGCAGGGCCGGTGACCTTACAAAGGCCTTTAAATTTAAACAAAAAATGGTTGAGCAAGGAATTTGTCCCAATGTTATTACATATTCAACCCTTATAAATGGTCTCTGCAAACAAGGCGATATGGAAACATCAATCAAGCTTCTGAATCAAATGATTGAGAGTGGTGTTGATCCAAACTTTGTGACGTATTGTACATTAGTTTATGGCTATAAAAGATCTGGGGATTTAAGTCAGGTTTCAAAGCTTTATGAAGAAATGCATTTTCGTGGTCTTTTTCCAACTTTTAATTGCAAAGGAACTTTGGATTCTGCAGGACCTGTACAGCGCACAAAAATTAACGTAAATTGTTTTAAAGTCTCGGAATTCGCTTTATGAACCATGCTTTTGTTTGAAGTTTGAATGGAGTATTCATGCTTGAGGTTGACATCCTCAACTGTTGTCTTGGAACTGCAAAATCTCTCAGGTTGGGATCAGTAGAGGGACATTGGAAAGTGGTCACTTTGAGCATACATGTACTATATTGCCTGAAAGGTGAAAAGAAAGCAGTTTCAGATTGTTGTGGCGCTTAAGATCTCAATCCAAGTTGATGAATGTATCCAGGTATCTAATTATTTCAGTTAATCTTATATTAGGCAGTACTTAACTACTTATTGCATTGCTACATGTTTTAAAATTTTGATTAGGAGCGTCAGCTACATGGAGTTCAGAATGGTTTAGGTCCGATTTGAAATTTCCACTTACCGTTTTCTTGAAATTCATTACTGATATCTACTGCATAATTCAAGATATATTGACTAAGTGAACGCATGAATCATAGCAGGAGCCCTAACAGTATGATCAGATTTGGGGCAAGTAACTGGGATATTTTTTGATGCCTCATGATATAAGTCACATAGGAATTTTTGTCCATGTAACTGCGAAGAGTATTCTATTGCCCTTCGTGGTGATCAACCACTCTCATGCAAGACATCCTGCAGAAAGAACCATGGTTAAGTTAATAAATATCTTAATCCCAACCTTAGGAGAGTTTGCAACATGAAAATGTACAAGGAATTTGATCGATAAGGAAAACATAAATGTACATAAGTTGTCCAATTTTGGTAAGGAATTGTGTGCTTAGTTTTGTTTGGTAATCATTGTTGTTTTTTTTGTTATCAGAGATGTCAAAATAAGTTTTCAGGTCAGGTTCAGATCATTGGAGAAACATCACCGTAAGATGTTGTGGCAGAAGCTCGTTGGAGAAGGAAACTACGAGATAAGTGTGATGAGGACATCAGAGCTGTGAAAGTCTATCAGAGGCGTGACCGCCAATCAAAGGCCACGATCGTGCCGATGTATTTTTAAGTTGTCATATGTATTTGTCTTTTAATTATTTATGTTTGTATTTGCTTTAATTGTTTTCCCTTTTTACTCCTTAAGGATGGTCATGTGTAAGATTAAAGGGCATCATCGTCTTTTATTTTTGAGTCCTTTGTATGAGGCTATATGTAACCCTAATGTTCTCTTTTCATGGGTAATGAATGAATGATCAAATTTTCTGCATTGTGAGTTCTTGCGAGAGCTTGAGAGAGTTGAGAGAGAAATCCCTTGGAGAGGGAATCGTATCATCCGCCAGCTTTGGAAGAGTCCGGGCTCGTGGCTAGTTCTACTTATCTCGTCTTCCTCCCTTTCTCCACCCAACCGCCGTCCCACCTCCCACTTCAAGCCACCGCCCCAGTTTGCATGTTCTATGTTCATTGTTCCACATTTTAAACTGATTCTTTTTTCTAAGTTGATATTGTTTCAACTTGTTTATGCTAGATTTTCTTGTGCTGATGCGATACCTCTGTTGTAGGAAACTACAACAGAGTCTGGTTATTCCGTCTGTGCTGTGTCAAAATGATGGTTTGTGGTATTATTGCCTTTCAATTCATATTTTTTTCTTAAGTGCTTTTATATTATGTTTTTTTTTAATATTGTTATTGCGGTTTTCTTTGGTTAGAAAATATTAGAAATGATCTTTCTTTATTCAATTTAAACTAGAATTTGACTTTTAACAGGGCACAATGGAGAAAAATGATTCATGTAGCCGACCTCACGCAGTGGGACAAAGGTTTGATGTTGTTGTTGTTGTTGTGGTGGTGGTTACAGTTTCCTCAAACTTTATAGCTGTGATTGCTGTTAATCTTGATGGAACATAGTGCAAGGAAAAGTGAATGAAAATCGTCGCTTCCCACTATTGGACTTGTCAGCAGGAGAGATTACTTCTGAGATTCTGATTGAAGGCAATTTGCCTATTTGTTTGCCGCTAATTTTGTGGAAAATAAATGAGTTTGTTGAAGTTAATCCACTTTGCAGCTACTCATAGAAAATGAGCCTAAGAAGCAAATGTGGCCAAAGGCAGAATCCAAATGGGCTTCAATAATCACTATGTTGAAGCTTCTTTATGACCTCTAAACAGCAAAACTGTCTTCACTTTCACCATTTTCTACATTGAGATCCCACTTACAGCCAAGTAATATTCATCTTATTGAATCAGGCATTGGCTTAGGCTTCGTTTGGGACAACTTTCGTACTGCTTTCTAAAATTGCTTTCTAGTGCAAAATTTTCAAATTCAAGAAATTTTTGTACTAGAAAGCTGTTTTACAAAGCAAGAAGAAAGTCGTCTCAAATGGAGCCTCAATCTCACTTATCAAGAATAATCAGGTAGTCACACAGTGCCAAAAAGGTCTCAAGTAATACAAAACCAAAGACTACTGTTTCTGTTCTAGATAATCTCTCTCACATTTATAGCCTAAACAAATTATCTCTTCATTGTGCAGGTCAATTATATCTTTGCCATATACTCGAGGACTATCAGGCATTATTAGATGTTCTTCAAGAACTTCCCCTGTCAAATGATATTTTTGGCCCCTTACCTGTCAAAGTTGCTTCCTGACCTCCGCATAGCCAACCAGCTCAACAGCCTGCTTTTCCACTATTTTCTACGTGGGACTTCTACTTTCAGGTATGCACCTTATTGCCAAAAGGTTGGAACCTTACCTTAGGGCATCTCCAACCGAAAATCCCATTTTTAACTCCAAAATGCAGTGAAACTAAAAAATGTTGTGATTCATCTCCAATCAAACTCCATTTTATTCCCTTATGCTAATCTAATTGTCTTTCTCCTCTTTCGCGAGAGATAGAAAAATAGCGTAGGTGAACAGTGCAACGCCAATATTGGCATCACACTGTTCACCCGCAACCAACTAGCGGAAGTTTTGCCGTTCGACTGGAGCTCTAGAGCGACGCCATTCATGCGTTTAGAGTTCGGTTGGAGAAGCCTTAGTCTTCATTTGTTAAAGAAGAAACATATAATTATTCATGCAGAGCAGAAAGGTTCTTAGGCACTGCAAAACCTAGATTGAGCCTTCAGTTCATTAGATGACGTTTTCTTTAGTCTAACTAAATCTACACTCTGCAAGTCATATAATCTTGTTGTCATATATGCCAAGGACCATAAGCCATGATAGTATGATACTACACTATTTATTATGTGCTTCATGTTCGTCTTCTTATGATTAAATTGAATAACCAAAACTGGCTTTTGATTCTTAAAGTTGAACTATATTTCTTAAAAATTTTCTACTTGTATTAATATTTTCTTCGCATACCTCCTGTGTCTTTTATTTTGAAAAAAATCTGGGCCATCACTTCTCTCAAGAAAAAATTAATAGTAAAGATTCCAAGTTAACCAGTTGAGGGTTTTAAACACAATTGAAAGTATTATGCTTGTTAGCCATTTGTCCTTTCAAAAGCTAGTTAAGCTGCCATTTTTGACCTTCCAAGTAGTGTTCTGTAAGAAGGGATGATTGATTTTTCTAATCCTTTGATGAAGCAGAACAATTTAGGGATAATTTCCTCCAAATCTCTATAGGCTTAATGGCTTTAAAATACTTTTCCCTAGCCTGTTTCAAGTGAAAGAAGATTTGACATTGCTGATAGTTTTTCAAACCCATTTAGCTAACTTAGATATGTTAAAGATCTAAGATTGATCACATCATGACCACCAGAGACTGTAGCACCGCAACACTAGTATATAGCACCACAGTGTTGTACGACTGTATGATATTTTTTTTTTGGGACAAGGCCTCTGAACCTAAGCAGGAGGAGGCCCCCCTGCAACCCCTTCACAAGCTCAACTGACGAAATTGAGTTCTGAGCAGTAGTACAACCTGATTGATCGACACAATTAGATTCAACATAGAACTAAAACAATACCCATTCTTTTTAAATATTTCAATTCGATTAAGTGGTGAAATAATCAATTGATTTCTCAACTTGGACTTTCAGGAGGCATGCTTTCTCCACTCCATTTGAAATTAATCTTAAAGTTTTTTCATGAATTAGAGAATATAGATTTGAATCATGTAATGCAAACTTACTGTTTTCAAACCCAAAAAAGAGAGTTGATTAAAGGAGTCAAATTAAAGAGGATTTTACAAAGCGGCTTTTGACCACAACTCTGAAAAAAACATTCTCAACGCCAGAAGAAATGAAAAAAAAACATCCAAGTTTAGCAAATGCTCGTTCTCTCCATTGTTAGGCCAACCGCATCCGGGTTCACGGGTCGGGTTCGTTTCAACCCATTTAGACTCATGTCAACTTCTAGTACGACCCGAACATGACCTGAAACCCCATTTTGACACCCCTATTTTTTAGTATAGTTTTTTTTTAATTAAACTTTTTTATATTAAAAAATCACTTTATAAAGCTATTAGAAAGTTATCCCAAGCAAAACCTGAAAGTTACATGGCTTAAATTTACAACACCATATTTAAGAATATTTAAGCTAATTTCTTAACCTCATGATGGACTTTATAATTGATCTATTACATGCTACATTAGTTGTGGATGCTGCCTCTACTCTAAAGCTTGATGCTTAGGGTTTCACTCTAAATCATCATCAACATCCAGTCTAAAAGTTACAAGGCTATCTTTTGTCACTTAGCAACTCTTAAAATTTTAAAATTCTTGTCAACTTTTCAAATCCAATTGCTTAGCTTTCAAAGGATCAAATCTGTCTATAATAGCTGCTTAACCCATATTTTTTATTATTATTCAAGGTTAGGGTTAATCCCTAACCAAAAGATTAGCCATACCTACATCATGTATTATTTGCCTGTGCTGGTTAATGCAGTTACTATTTTCCTAACATTTGCGCTAAAAATTCCTAAGTTTGCAAATTTTCTGAGGGGGTTGTTGTTGCTTAAGAAGTTCTACCAAAAAATATCCTTATGGTGCTTCAATAGCAATCCCACCACCCATTATAAGCTCATTTACAGAAGAAATTACTCTGTGCGGCCACCGAACGGTCCAGAGGTGAATTAAGATGCGTCATGTCACTTGGCATCGAGCGGTGCACAAAAAAAATGATGTGACATATTCTGATTCGCCTCTGAACGCCATTTGATGACAGCACAGAATAATTTCACCATTTGCAAGCATCACTGCTTCTTTACCGGACATAAATTTTTTTAGAAGGTTTAAGGGTCAATTTTCATGTTAGATAATAGTTGTTAGGGTTGGAAGGTGGGGCCCTTAAAAATTGAGTTATTTCACTTAAAATATTTTATTAATTTTATTTTATTTTTGAGCTTGCTTTTCTTAATTAATAGAGGGATGCCATCTATATGTTAAATGTAAAAAATCTATGCTAAAAAGCTCTACAATAAAATATATTGGTTGTGTATTTTATTCATTGACCTTTGTCTTTTTAGTTCCTATTCTCTTAGCTATAAATTTTGTCAAATTAAAGTTTATTTTAATTTGTCATTTGAGATCATTTTTTTTAATAGTTTAATATAAAATAAATTTATTTGATATCTTAAAATTTTATTTATTTTATTAAATATCAAATAAATTAATTCATGTGATAGCAATAACAATCATATATTGGAAAATAATGACAACCGACGAAGCAATAAGACAACATCGATCGCCCATTTAAATAGAAGAAGACCAATGATACATATATATATATATATCAAGAACACTCAAAATATTTTATATTAAGAAAAAATTTATTTGTTAAAAAAAATTAAAAATATACCCAACAAACATTTACCAATATTATTTTATTTTATTTTATTTATATTTGAATATAAATAAAATTTATTTGATAGCTAAAAAATATATTTTTTATTACATTATAAAATAAATTAATTTATGTAATGATAAAAAAAAATATTTTTTTCAGCTTTCTAAAACAGCTTTGCTTTAAAGAACGGTAAGAGAGCTGTCCCAAAGAAGCCTGAAACAACTAAAATAGGCATACTCCTTCCTACACCTGAAGCTAACATCATAAGTAGCTCATCCCTTTACTGTAGCCAAACTTTGCTTGAAATGGAATATGTACAACAATTCTAAAGAAAACAAAAAATCATGCTCAAGGTTAATTTTACATAAATTTGAAAAAAAAAAAAAATCTTTGTTCTCAGTCAATCCTCAAAAATGGTGTTAAAATTAAAAAAAAAAAAAAAAGTTTATCAAGAGGAGCAGAACCATAACCCAAGCATGCCTTAGTAAAACATTATTTTCCTTGTTTGGGCTGATCTGTTCCATGAAATTTTCTCCCAGCTTCAACGGCTTCCCTGTTGATCCAAGTAAAAAGAAGAGGTAAGGAACCAGAAGAGTGCAAATTTTAACAAATATACAGACTAACAGAGGGGAGGGAAAAATAATTTGTGAGAGCAGCAGCAGCAGAGGAAATTTTAAGAAATATTAAAGAGATTAGTGAACTGAGAGATGAAGGAGAACAATAATGTGGTGAAGCACTTATTTCTGTGATAGAGCAGCAAGATAATAGAAAAACAATGAACGCGAAGATTAGTTGGTGTCTTTTCTAATCTTTCCTTGGCTTCTGGAAAGAGTCCTAGGCTTCGTTTGGAATAGTTTTCTTATTGCTTTTATTTAGAATTGCAAACATAATTTCTGCTTGGTCAATGTTTTTTTTGTTGTTTTTAAAAGATTTTTACACTAAAAAGTTGCCTCTATAATAACTTTAAAAAGTTACTTTCTCTATGACAACTTTACAAAGCAATAAGAAAGCTGTCCCAAATGAAGTTCTAGGCTTCGTTTGGGACGGTTTTCTTAGTACTTCTTAAAAATTAAGCAGCAGTAAAAAAACTGTCCCAAACAAAATCCTAATAAGTAGTAGAATTGCAATTATTTTAAAGTGAAATAAAATTTATTTTTTCTGAAGGGTCTTATTGAATATTTTGATTTCATTGTACAAGTACTTGGAATGATTTTCATCTGTGCTAGGGGGAGTTCTACTAATTTCCACATACAGTTTCATAAAATTATCATATAGATTGAAATCACCTGAAAGCCTCAACAAGCTCCTTGTTTTCAGGATCAAGCTTGACACCCTCGTAGAATGCATTAGCTGCTTCGTCAAACCTCTGTAATAGAACATCAGAGTAATCAATAACTGAGGGGAAAACTATTGAAGGTAAGAAAAAAATTAGCATACTTGCAGTAAACGAAGGGCCGCTCCTTCCCTGTAGCATGCTTTAGGCCAGTTTGGATTAAGAGATCTGCAAGCCTTTGCATCAGCTAAAGCCTGCTCAGCTTGACCCAGCCGAATCCAGCAAAGGCTTCTATTAGATAGCAAAGTTGGTTCATCGGGATTCAAGTCAATTGCCTATGCATTTAGCCACCAAACAAACAAACAAAAAAATCAGTAAAATCTTCTGAGTAAGTCAAAATTTTTCAATCATCTACTGAATATTGGAAGGAAATATATCACAATCCAATGTGCTGTAACTGAATTTTTTGGATTTGATAACACAATTCAAGGAATTCACAAGCTGGTTAAGGCTTCATTTGGGACGACTTTTTTCCTGCTTTTTGAAGTAATTTTTTAGTATAAAAATTAAAAATTTTTAAATAGAAAGCTGCTTCAAGACGAAGCCTAAATTTCAATTTAGTCAGATTTTTCATATTTTTAACGAGATGTTTTGACAAGGCATTAATGGGAGATGAAAACACGTATGTCGCCATAAAGAACAAGGATTGCCCGTAAATGATAAGGAAAGGACTCCCAACAATTTCAAGCATTACAGAAAAAGCGAGTAACCTTAATTTCTTTTAAGATAATCAATGTAGCTACTCGTTAACATTTCAAAATTGAAAGTGCATGATGAAGCTCAAATCATTTGTATTGATTGGAACTCAAATGTGGCACGTCATAAGAGACTAACATTGTATAAATATAATTTTTTTGGAAATCAAAAGGTAATGGCGTTTTGAGTTTTAGCCTTTTAGATCATCCAGAGTCCTTTTCACAGCTTATACTCCCATTTAGCTTGCTGTTACTTGGGTATCATTTCTGCCTTCTTTACTAAGCCGAATTAAGAACAGTATCAAATGTACCTAGTCAAACAGAGTGTCATTCTAGCATATGATTGTTGCATGCTGGAATGCTCGCAGCGGTAGAGAGATAAAGTTTAACGTCCTAGCTTTGTATGGAGATCCATAACTCATCCAAATAGGGGTGCAAGAATCATCAGAGACATCAAATTTTCTACGTGGAAAATCCAGGAAAGGGGAAAACCAGGGGGCCTGACTCAGAAGAATTCAATGGCATGCAAGCTGTTTCAAGAGATTGTTGACCTATTTGTTTGGTTGGAAGGACTGTAGTAGGGCAATGGTGATTGGAGGAACCATAGTCGAACGACGGAGGTTGAAGAGGCCATAGTACATCAGAGGTCGATGGTGCCATAATAGAGCGTCGGTGATTGAAAGGACCGTAGTCATCTGGCAATGGTGATCGGAAACAAGGTTTAGAATTGCGTAACTGCGCCTCGAGGCGGTTTTCGTCCATGAGGCGAGGCGTAAGTCTCGAGGCGGTCTGAGGCGTAAGCCTCACGAACACAGAATTGCGTAAATGAAAAATTAAGGGTTTTAGCAGGAAAATAATAGCAGTAGTGGAAAATTAGAATGTATATGCAATAAAATCATGTCCCAAAGTACAAAATCACAAAATATTAGTTTAACAAAA
>NW_021319167.1:117062-209645 GCF_001605985.2 Dendrobium catenatum
TCCTTCACATTGTCCGGCACTTTTGCACAAGGTGCTACGTTCTTGTGAGAGCATGATAAGTGCTCCTTCATGCGGGTTACTCCGCCCTTCACAACTTTCTCACAAAAGTTGCACTTTAAATAGACATAGCTCTTCTCTCCGCCGCCAATGTCAACTTGTACACTATACTTCCAAGAAGGGTCCCTCCGCAATGACGTATTCGTCTTTTCTTTACCTCTAACCATGTCTCCTAAAGCAAAAAAACAAATACACTAAAAATAAATTAAAAAAAAAACTAAACCCTAGTTTCTCTTAAACTTGCAAAATATATCCCTAAACTTAATAAAAATACCTAAAATCCAATGTGGAGTACTCCTTTAGGTTGACCGGAAGTTTCCACTTCGCCGGAGAGAGGCGGCGCCGGCGGGAGGAGCGGCGGGAAGCAAGGCCGACCGCGTGCGGGAGCTCGGAATCGCGACCTGGAGCGTGCGGGAGGGAGAAAAGTCGGGTATGCTGAAGGATACGGGTTAAAGGAGAGAAAAAGACCTCATTTTAAGTGAGTGGACCCTACCCAGAGAGGCGTACGCCTCATAATGAGTTGAGCAATTGCGCCTCTGAGGCGCGCCTCAGCCCCAGTGAGGCGTACGCCTCTTGAAAGCCCAAAATTGCGTAGGCTATGAGGCGTTTTTGGGCAAAATTGCGCAAAGGCGCGCCTTGAGGCGCGCCTCTAATTGCGCAATTTTAAACAGAGGTCGGAAAGGCTATAGTCTAGTGACAGTGGCTGGAGAGAGCGTAGTCGTGTGAAGGAGGTTGGTGAAGCCGTACTCTGGAAACAAAGGTCAGAGAGACCATAATTGGGCACAAGCGTCGGAGGGATTGTAGTCAGCTAGCGATGAAGATAAGAATAACCGTAATTGACGGGTAATGAAAGTCGGAAGAACCGAAGTCGGGCAACTGAGATCAAAGGATCGTAGTTAGGGAGACTGAGGTCGAAAGAATGTAGTCGGCGGGCGAATAAGGTCGAAGGGACTATAATCGGGTGACAAAGGTTGTAGTAGGCAAAAGTACGACAATGGAGGTCGAGTGGAGGTCCGATGGTGGCCGGGAAGAGGTCTGGCAGCAATGGCAGGAAGAGGTCAAATGACGGTGATCGGTTGACAAAAGTTTCGATTAGAAGCCCATTAGAAGGAGGTTTGACAGCGATGGTCAGCGAGGGTTTGCTGGTGGTGGTGCTTGGGTGGAGCTCCAAAATTCTTTAAGCCCTAGAGCTTTCTTTCCTCTCTATCTAAAAGAGTACAAGCTCCGCCTTTCATGTGGGGAGTGGGGGTATTTATAGATTTTTGGCAGTGGCATGTCCCATAAATATGGAGAAAATTTTAGAGTAAACCAGAAGCACTCTATCGAATGACCTGCATTGATTCTCTCGATCCTATATTGTTTATTCACCATTTAGGTGCCTAAATGATGTTGGAATCAAGCGATCTTAGGCTCGTTGGATTTGCCTCGTCGAATTGCTAGATTCGATCAGAAGCATGCCATATTCAGAGATCATTTGATCACCAATTAAATATCATGAAATTTCTAATTATTCTTCAGGGCCTCGATTTGAGCTCATTTGGGCTCAAATTAGACCAATTTTGTTGTTATTGGGTTTGCCTCATTAAGACTTTTAGTTTGACTAAGTTTGCTAAAATCAGAGTTCAGATGGTCATGATTTTAATTTTGGAAGTTTTTAATTCAAATATGCATCGAGATTTGTACCTGATCAAGATGATTTTTGGTGGCATATCAATAAGAATTGAGTTCATGCTTGCGGGTAAGTCTAAAGTTGGTAATCTTCCGGGGAGGAAAATTGAACCGACTACAATCGGTTCGATTGAACTGATTGTATTGTTCTCACCACGAGGAAGATGAAGGGGAGAGACAGGGTGACCGAGAGAGATACAGAGAGATTGAAGTGTGTAACGACTAGACGAGAGTGTGAGAGAGAGAGAGAGAGAGAGAGAGAGAGAGAGAGAGAGAGAGAGACAAGGAGCAACCATGATCTGGGGAGAGAAGGCAAGGGCAAGCGATCTGTTGGAAATTGAATAAGAAAGAGAGGGAGTGCTGTTGAACGAATAATGGAGAGAGTGGAGACTGAATGGGGAAAACAGGAGAAAGAGAGAGACAAAGACAATTAAAGTTTAAGCAAGGAAAAGGCACGAGAAGGTAAGAATTTGTGCTAGTAATTCAAGCATTATCATCAAGAAATTTAAATGACTCCATAGAAAATTGCTATTACCAAGAGCTAGCAAAAGTAAAACAAGTTTCTGGAACTGTTACCTGGGTATAAGCATCTACGGCCTCTAAGTATGCTTTTCTTTTATAGGCATCATCACCCCTTGATTTAGCTTCCAAAGCTTTCTCCTTAGCTTCAGGTGCTACCTGCACAACTAACTAAATATAACAGGAAGAAAACGACACGAGTTGCAAAAAATTCTACCCTGGAATTCTCGTCACCAGTAGTCTATAAATTATGTTAGAAAAATTGAGGTTAAACAAGCATGATAAGAATTCTCAATTGAAAAAACTTTCTTCCAAACAACGCCACAGGAAGAACAAGAAAATTGTTCATAAAATGTCAATTTTAGAACATGATGTTTTCTGCGAGAGTGTCAGAATTCAGATCAATAGAAACAATGGCACAAATCAAATTGTTTAAAAAGGGTTAACCAAAATGATGGTTAATTTGAAGTATGCTAAGCAGAAATGTGCGCCTATCAATAGAAAGATACAGAAAGAAAAATTTAGAAGGTTCTTACGCAACCTCAACTATCTCTGAGTTTTCTGAAGTGAGGCCTTTCAGATCTTGAGTTTCCTTTGCACTTTCCTACAAAGTACATCATATTTCCATAAATAAAAATACTCACATAATATGCTAATTTATTCAAAATTCAAGCATGTGCGATATAGTCAGAAAGAAAAATAGTGACTTGTATCAGAGACAACAAAGGAAAACCAAAACTAATGAACGTACCTGCTCCTTGCTTGTCTGAGACTCCATGAATTCAATAATGCCATCCACACTCCATTTTGAAAGGTTCGGAAGTGGAGATGTCACAGGAAAAAGAATCTGAACAGCTACACGATTGCCTCTTGCAGCAGCAACTTGTATAGGTTTTAAACCATCCTGCAACCAAAACAAGCATTGAAATGGTGCATTTTTCCATCACCTTGCAATCCAAAAATAAAGGGTATTGTTTTCAGTGGGACAGGGCCTCAGCCAGGGTAAAAAAACAGAAGAAAAAAAAGCCATGATAAACACTCGACATCTGCAAGTACTTGTAATGGTTGAGTTACCAAACATTCAATCAACTGATAGATATAATAAGAATTGCGTTGACCTTTACCACCTGCATCGTAGCCAAGGCCACACAGCATCTTTGCATAGTCTGATCTTGTCTTTGGGCAACTAAACAGGGGTCAAAGGCCCATAAAGTCAGGCTTTTCTATGATAAAACTAGCTATAGGACTAGCATCATTTCTCCAACAATTATGAATGAATTTATCCCTGAAAATGTTAGTAAATTAACTATTTAAATCAGAGCTGATTATCAAATTTAATTTTAACGTTGTTCCTCGTCTAAAAAATAATTCATTTTCAATTTTCTGAGTTCATAAATATAGCTCAAGTACATTAGTTATCATCAAACATCAACAAATTGTCGCTTCAAAAAATCCCTACCAAACTCTGTTCAATGTATATACATACAGATTAATTTTTCAAAAGACACATTGATATTATAAACAACATTACTATAACATTTCACCTTTTAGTGAGACTAGGTTTTTCATAAGCAATAGCCCTAATAATTAATTATCTCTCTTGATCGTGATAGATAATATTTTATTAAGATTAGTCTATTGGCTATAAAACACTTATATTTTATAAGCAACAATTTGAATTTGACAATTGGGAGCTTTATAGATAGTGTTACAACCTTATGATTATGACATCTAATGGTTGATCTCATCATAAGGAAAGCATGAGCCTTGGTATGTGCATAGCATTTTTAAATTTAGGATATATTTTATCTTTGCAATATACGACAATCATGAAATTGCCTAGCACACAAATAAAGGCCATGCTTGTTCTTATTTTTTTAACATGGAGATTATTGTGTCATGATCATTGTTAATTCTATTGGATTGGGCCTAGTTGCCGATTCGATGCTAATAAACCAACACAAACTTGTGTAGGACTGATACCCATATGATGGGAACATGTATTACAAATTATAAGCAAATAGTTTCCTAATAATGGGTAGGCCACAATCACCCTGCATCAAATAAATCAAAGCATCCAAAAAGTAAGTTTCTCTCGATAATGTGTGGGCCATTAAAAGAGAAACATAAAATTAGATTAAGTGTTGCAAAGATGAGGATGCTCAGGTGGATGAGTGGTTTTACTCTTAGAGACAGGATTCAAAATAAGCATATAAGTGAAAAGATTGGAGTAGCTCCAGTGGCAGATAAGATTATAGAGAGTTGTCTTAGATGGTTTGGACACAAAACGTTGGCCTTTTGATGACTTGGTTAGAAAAATAGATGTATTAGATTTGACTTATGTTAAGAAAGGTAGAGGTAGACTTAAAAAAACATAATTAGAAAATATTAGAAATGATCTTTTTTATTATATTTAAATGAGTTTTTGACTCTTAACATGACAATGATAAAGAAGATTCATGTAACTGATCCCATAGTGGAATAAATGCTTGATGTTGTTGTTGTTGTTTGATAATGTGTGGGCCACCAATCATCATATTTCAAGTAAACCTAAGAGCTCATTAATTTTCTTCTTGATAATGGGCAAGGTTACCAAAAGACCATTATTAGATTTTCAAAGATCGTCAAGCTAGAGTTAAGAAAATAAAGAATGACTAACTTTAAAATTACTAACAGTCTTCCTCGTGAACAAGCCAAAAGACGGCCGTGCATGATAATATCCCACCCAAAAAACTCATGCTTAAGCTAGTGTTCCAATGCTTTCTAGTTTTACAAGTCTCAACATGCAAATAAAGAAGACTTCCTAGTGATTCAAGAAAATTATGATCCGAATGAAGATGTCCGCCTATTAAGATCTTCACTTCAATCCTTAAGTTTGAACCTACATATCAGTGTGGGTTTGACCATGAGAAAATTTCAAACTTGGATATGACAGCCAAACAATAGGGAAAAAAGGAGTCGCTTCTCAGCTCGATAACCAAATAATCTTTTTAGAAGAAACTTCCACATCTACTTCCTCTCACTTAATGGACAACCAAGCATGCCTTAGGCAGTGCTTGAATTTAATGCTATATACATGAGAACAATTAGGCAGTTGCTGAGGAATAGAGAGTATTTCATGGTCGAAGTCTTTATCAGAACTTGTATGAATCAAAGCAATCATACCTCATCAAGAACATTTGGATCTCCTCCAGCATTAAGTAAACAATTGATAATTTCCTTGCTCCCAGCATCCGCAGCAACATGCAACGGAGTTGCTCCACCCGCTTTAATATTGGTGCTAGCACCTGCCTATCAAAAAGGAAATATTCAAGTCAAGACTACTAATGTGTACTCAAAATCTATGACAAAGAAAAACATTTAGTACTTCAAGGCTTGTTTTTCTTTTGAGAATTACATGAATATGTTATTGCAGGAAAATATATTATATTGTATGATTAATAGTAACTTGATCAAACAGAGAACCATAATTTTTACTCCAATAAACTTCTTCACTTCTACTCTCCTTGCATTCCAAATTTTAATGCCACGTCAACAAAAGTATACAAAGAGAAAAATTTTAGAGTGATTACTTGCAAAGTTCAAACAAACAGAATTGTTGCTAAAGATACTTCAAAGTGTTGGATCGCTGGAGTTCATGTCCTAAACATCTACGATTAAAAATGGGCCTTACCCTAAGCTATTCCAACTCATTAATTTCCAAAGGTTAAGAAATCATGCACATTGTGGCTTATTGACACTGCTTGACGTGTAGTCTAGGAAAATTCATATTGACCACTCCTGCTGTAGTTTAATACATGAAAGGAAAAAGTTGCAAAGAGAAAATGATCGAGGCAAGGGCAAGTAACACAACTCTATAACCTCTTAACGAGTAACTGGCTAAACATTATATAAAACTATATGGAAAAAACAAATTCCACTGAAAAAATTTGATATTAGATGGTAACAAAGCCACTTACCACACAATATGAGAAAGCCTTGATTTTGTTAAAATCACTATGTTTCATGTTTTTGGCTAGCTAAGTAGAAAAATCTCAAAGAGCAAACTCTTCAGAAGTAATGCGATTAACTCTCCTGCCAGATAGTGTCATAAGTTGACTCAAAATAGGCACATATTTATATTGTTTCTTAAAAATAGATGAGATTATGGAACGCCAGAATAAGCATAGTAGCTTCAGCAGAGAACTGATAGGAAATACTAGATTTCAAGTATTCCCTAATCACTTTAGCAACAAATCTCAAAGCGAACTGCTGTCCACAGCAGGAAATCAGCAAAAAACAGTAGAAAAGTAGAGGAAAACTGCAGGAGATGAGGAGAAAACACTTGTATTTTACTAGTAGACAATGAAAATAGCAAAGATACAATTTGTTCTTCAATCCGAGAGGAAGAACAACTCTCCAAAGTTCTCCGGCGAAGCCAACCGGCCCATCCTGGGCCGGTCTAACAAGAACCCAAAGCATTATAACAGTTGCCATTTCAACACCAAAAATTTAAGGCATTGCAGTTAACAGTATAGTAATCAAAACGAGATCATTTATCAAATTCTTTCATCTATAAGTTCCTTGCACTTACAGTAGATTGTTGGCTCCGCATAGAACTATCATACCCATTAATATTTTATTTCAAAAAACAAACAGCTGGGTATTAAATTTAAAGAAAACAAAAACGTGAGATCTTTAAAATAACAAGTTTGACAACTAAAGCTAAAACCAATTACAGAATAAGTCAGAAAAAAATTGCAATCACCTTAGATTGTTTGAAGGAGTTTACTATATTTCATAGTACATATACCTCAATCAAAAGCTGCAGACATGTTAGTGACCCAGCAGCTACAGCTGACAATAGTGGAGTAATACCATCTTCTGTCTCTGCATTCGGCTGCAACCAAATAAATAATTAAATATATTTAAAAACAGATCTAAAAAGTAAACTAAATATTGAAACCTCCCTCTAGCTTATTATACACTGCATGTTAAATGTTTTCAATGGGATTTTTTTACCAGAATAAATTATATTATCAGTCATTTGAAGGAGTACAATATGAAGCAATCACAAAATATAGCTAAATGAAAAGATAAACTAAAAAGAAAACACAGCTGACAAGTCCGACAGCTGGCAAATGAACCAACGTTTCCTCAATAAAAATGTCTGATTTGAAACCTAGCATATTTGGAGAGTGAAGAAATATTTTATTGCTTTTTCCTCCCCTCATGAAATATATAATTTGAAATTTTTTATTCCGAAGCTCTTATGTGCTAGAAATGCTACATCAAGCCAACAGATAGAAAGTCCGAATCACAAATGTCCCCAGCAACAGGAAAATCATCACAAGAAAAAAGTAAAAATCCTTAAATGGGTCTACATCACTAAAATATGGTTAAATAACTTTTCTGGACTAGCAACCCAAAAATGAACTAATTCTAATACAATAACTAAATTGATTCAAAGTTTTGATTGCAAATCAGATCAGAAGCAGTTGGAACTACCACCATTGCATTCGAAGATGGATTTTTATCATATGAACGTCCTCCGCTGTACAATTGCTGGTGAATTTCAGTGGTGTTAGGTGTGCTCTGAAGCATCCTGGTAGCTTGTGACAAAAAATGTTGAAAAAGGAACGACAAGGAATTTCTTCAAACTGTGTTGTTTGCAAATAGTCACCAATTGTGGAGCTAATCCAATTTTTTTCCTCCAACGATGTAACATCCATTTCGAATAATACCCTAGCCATTGATAACCTTGATAGCCTGGCTGTATAGCATCCGCTTGAAGTAGCTTAGCAAAAATTGAGCCAAGACAAAATGATGAGGACATCCGACCATAGAGAGTTTACCAGAGATGGGATCAACGATCTATGGCCACGATTACACCGCTTTACTTTTGAGTCATCAGTTGTATTAGATTTATTATTATGTTTGTATTGAGTTTATTACTGCATATTTTCCATTTGTACCCTCACTTGAGGGAGTAGTCCTATGTAAGCTCTAGGGGCATGTTTGTCTTTTATTTCCTTCATTGTATGTTGGCTATTTAAAGCCGCCTTCTCATCTTTTGAGGTAATGATGATTATGATGATATTTTTCTGCACTTGTGTTCCTTTGTGAGTTTTGAGAGTTCTAGTGAGAATTCTTGATGAGTTTGAAGTCCCTAGGCGAGGGCGGCGTACTACCCACCAACCACAAGAAGCGTTCGGGTTCATGGTCCACCTCCTCCTCCAAAATCCTCCCCTTCCAACCGCCGGCCACCCTCTCCTTCCCCTCCCATATCATCGGATGCCACCTCCCCATCAGCCACTACCTCCTCTCCCCCAAACCGCCGGCCCTAAGCCTAGCTCGCCAACCGCCACACCCACCTAACCCCAAGCTATTTCCCTCCCATAGCCGTCAGCCTCCTTGCCCCAAAACCCTAGCCGCCGTCCACTCCCTCCCTTCCTTGACTCCAAAATTCAAACCTAGTATTCAAAACCCTTCCTAATTTAACTCCTTGTATCTTTGGGAAACTATTTGAAATTCATATTCAATTGGATTTGAATTTGGATTTTATTTCCTAAATGAGAAACCCTATTTTAGGAAAGTCCCTTAAATCTCGTCTATTTGAATTTTAAATGAGATTTGATTTAAAACAATCATTCCTATTTCAAGATTATAAATAAAGCAAGCATTAACTCCTCCACTTAAAGCCCCCTCTCCCTAATCAAGGCGCCAGCCCCTGCCCTTGTTCCCTCTCTCTCCCATTAACTCTTCCATTTAATGCTCCCAATCAAATCCTCTCCCATTAAGATGTGCCGCTCCTCCCTATCCCCAATTAGAGGAGATTCAAATTCATACTTCTCCCTCCCTCTCAAACCTCAAAATCTAAAATTAAAGTTCAGATTTTTGAATTGCATCCATCCCTTTGTCAACATACAAAATCCGGAGCCACGTTCCCTCTCCTTCCTCTGGTGCCAGCCCCTCACCACCTCTCCCTCTCTCCTTGGAATTAGTTCTTCTAATTCCCTTCCACCGAACCTCGCCCGGCCCCGAGGGATTTCCACATCGCCAATTGCTGTCCAGATTTCCTGAACATATAAAAAAGACAGCTGTCCAAAATTTTCAGCGAAGATTATTTGTTGTCCCATCATCCGAAAGTCTGTTGTGTGCTATCCAGAAGTTCCCAAGCTAGAGTTTGTCTCCCTTCATGTATGGCTGATCCGAAACATGACCACAGCTTTGTTTTCAATGATCAAGGGTTGATTGACATCCTCCGGTCACAATTCTTCGACATCAACTTTGAGAACGACCAATCTGTTGAAGACTACGTATAGAGGATCATCTTCTCCATCGTCACCGCTATTAACCAATAGCACCCTCCCGTCCAGTGGCAAATTGTTTCTGAATCCTGATAAAGGTGAACTTTCATCCAAGTCTTTTCTCTTCTAAGTTTTCCCTTCATTGTGGCGTCACAAAGGCTATGTTAGCTTTCTCCGTTTCCACCAATCATTAAAAGAGTTGAGTGAAGGATTTCTTTTCATAGTGACTAGTCTAAATGTTAACATTGGGATTCTCTTTGCAAACTTCCATGTAATGCAAAACTTGATTTAAGGAGATTATTTTGTGCTCCTACGATTATCGTGTAACTAATTGCCTAACCTATTCATCACTCCATTGTTTTAATCTTTCATTTAAAATTGCTAGAAGTGAGTAATCGTGTTTACTTTGTTACAAAGCATGTAATTTCATATTAAACATCACCTTAAGCATTTAATCCTACATCATCTGGTATCAGAGCATGGTTGTATTTAGGTGCCTAATTGCCTATAAGGAAAATTTTATTTCATGTATTAGCCTCTAAATCGCATCCTGCACTCATCAATTTACTTGCTTGTATTATCATATTATTTTTCTTCTTGCTTACATAAATCTGAGTCAGTCACCCTTAGACATAGGATGGACCCAGAACAAATTCACTGGACCTTAGATCTGTTGGTAGGTCAAATAAACACAATCACCCTACTCTGTACACATCTTCTAGGCCTCCTTCCATGTACGGGATGACACCTTACCAAATGAGGGACACCCCCGTGCCCCTTATCGAGCTCAACAGTATGGTCACGACTTTCATAATGACCCTGATACACCTTTACTGAAAAACATCAAGGTCGGTGCCCCAACCTTTGACGAAACTCTTAATACCCAACTCTTTATGGACTGGATCAAGGGCATGGATAGTTTCTTTAAGTGGTACAACATTTCTAAAGCAAGGAAGGTTAGGTTCGCTGAAATGAAACAAACGGGTAGAGCTAGCTAGTATTGGGCCCACTTAGAAAGCCTTAGGGAATCTCGTAACGAATACCCCATCACTGATTGACCTTCAATGAAATGCGAGCTCAAGCAAAAGCACTTATCTCCTTCATACTTCACTAGTCTCCTAGATAGGTGGAATAGATTAACACAGGGCAATAAACAGGTGAAGGAATACATTGCAACTTTTGACAATTACCTGATTCGCTGCAAGGGGGAGACCTCTACTACCCTTGCTCAAATTCTGTCCATGTTCCGTACCAGGTTGCACGAGGACCTGCGCAACGAACTGTTTACCCGGAACGTTACTATTCTTGAAAATGCCTACAACCTAGTGTTAGACCTTGAGAAAACTCGTCCCCAACACTCTAGTCAACACCAAGACTCTAGACCTTCCTACCGACCCTCCAGTGGTTCGGCCCCTCACCACTCCACTGCCCGGTCGACCCCTGAAAACATTACCCGACCACCTTCTGGTCCTCCCACACCCCGTCCTGACTTTAGGAGTAAGCCTCCCACCCTGACTACCCCTAGGTCTCACCTAGGGACCAAGTGCTTTCGATGCCAGTGGTATGGGCATATCTCCTCTCAGTGTTCTAGTCCTTACAAAGTCACTATTATTGAGGAGATCACTAAAGAAGAGCCTGAGCCCAAGGCTGACTAGATTCACCAAGTTGAAGATGATGATGAATTCTTTGAGGACGATGACACTGCTGTTGTCCACTATATACAGATAGTTGACACCTCTCCCATCTACGTGGTGAGATGTGCACTGTCACAACCTGTTGCCACTGATGATTGGCGTTGCCGCGTAGGACTTCAATCTACACCTACACCAAAATTAAAGATAAAATTTTAAAGTCATAGTGGATAGTGGCAGTTGCATCAATGTTGTCTCTTCTAGCATGGTGTCTAGGCTTTGTCTGTCCGTCGTTCCTCACCCTAAATCCTATAAGGTGATTTGGGTCAACTCCACTGTCTTAGATGTGAAGGAATGAAGCTTCATACCCATCTCCTTTGCTGACTATAAGAAGAATGTGTAGTGTGACATTCTGGTGATGGATATTGGACAAATCATCCTAGGGCGTCCCTGACTCTTTAATAATGATGTCTACATCTATGGGCGTTCAAACACCTGCGTGCTTAAACATGTGAGCAAAAAGACCAAACTCTTGCCAACGGAGCCCAGGGTTAAGGATGATCTTAAACCCAACCCTGTCAAGCCCAAGAAGGGGTTGAACCTTGTAACCGCCAAGGTTCTGGATTCTGAGATTGCCCAAGGCGCACCCCTATATGCCTTGGTTGGCAGTGAGACTTCCTCTGAGTCTGATGAGCCTATTCCTCAGGAGGTCCAACCCACACTGAGGGACTTTGCTGATGTCTTCCCTGATGATCTCCCTGATTAATTACCCCCGCTTAGAGACATCCAGCACGCTATATATCTTGTCCCTAGAGCCAAAAAGGTGGTGGTCATCCTGTATGAACCCCTTGAGCTGTTGACTCTAGCCCCTATCTCCAAGTGCCTCTGATCCTCTATTAATTGGGCTAGCTACATAGCCTTCTCCCAAATCACGAGACCTCATCACTCTAACTATTGTTTAAATCTCTGGTCTGAGCCCTTTTCATAAAGTTCCCCTCCAGTACAATCTCCAGAAGCCAATCCAGTCGGCTAGCCAAGTGCTCAAACTGCTCACGGTACTCCACCATTGTCCCCTCCTGTATCAGGGCGAAGAATTGCTTATGGAAGTCGCATCCCCTGCTGGTTCAGAAACGATCCAACAAGCATTCTCTAAATTCCCTCCAAGTCCATATGGGTAGCCTCGTATCCCTCCATTGGTACCATGCCAACGTTTTCCCCTCCAAGTGCATCTCGGTCGCCGTTAGTCGCCCCTCCGCCAACCTATTGACATTAAAATACATTTTCACCCTGTATATCCATCCATGTGCACCATCACACTCAAAAATAGGCACCTTTAGGTTCCTCACCCTTGGATCTCCTCCATTCACCCTATTTTCTCCATAATTTCATATTCACCAATATGTTCGTACCCAAACCTTTCGTCAAAATCTCACTTCCACCTTTCAAATTCAGCACCCCTTGGATTATAATCAGTTATTCTCCTTTCAAATTTAGTCCATTTCCTTTCAAATTCAATACCCCTTCGGTCATAATCAGCCCCTCTCCTTTCAAATTCCACCCCTCCTCTCAAATTCAGCACCCTTTCGTTCATACCCGACCCTCTCACATCTCTCCTCATACCCTCTACCCGACTCCTCCTTAGGAATAGGCTTTAGTGGAGGCATTCTCTCCTCCCTCCAAAATCTCCACCTCATGATCTTCTTTTAGCCTTATCAAAATAGGGTTTTTCCCGACTTTCTTAGCTGTTGGAGGCTTCCCTCGCCTCTAACAACGCCGTCTTGGGTTGGCCCTCGAGAAACTTTTTCAACATCTCCTCTAGGATGATAAATTTTTCATCAATCTTCTCATGGACGGCTGAAATTTGACTTTTGAAATATGAAAATTGAGTTTGGAGATCCAAAATTTCATATTTCAATTGTCCGATGTCTCCCTCCAACACTTCTATCTTTCTTCCCGGCACAGGTACCCGGATCAAGGCTCCAAACCGCAAAAAATAATAATTCTAGTATTCAACTAGCATAAATCAACAATTTGGTGGGGAAAACGCAGCAGAATTTGGCAAGTAAATGTCAAGCCCAGGACACGGCTCTGATACCAATTTGATAAAAAGTGGATACAATTTCTTTGAAATCAGCAAACAACAATAAGAAATTAGGAAGAAGAACACACCAAAATTATTTTCCTTGCAAGATATATGAAAGAAAAAGCAAGATACAATTGGATCTTCAATTGGAGAGGAAGATCCGGCTCTCCCAAATCCCTAGACGCCGGGCCTAGAGCCCTCTCAAAAAAGACTAAAGCAAACATAAATCACCTCCTTGAGGACAAGATGACATATTGGGAGGGAAAGGCATTTCATGTAAAAAGTCATCCAGTGATAAAATTGAAATGTTCACATATGCTAATTAAGCTGGAGATACATCACACTGAAGATCCTCATTTACCTAATGTCTAATGTTTAGGCAATCATAATAATATGAAGTAATGAATAATATATGGTCTCAAGAAGTAGGGCTGAGCTTGAATACAGGGCAATGATACTAGGTATTTGTGAAGGAAAAGAGTTAAAAAAATTATTAGAAGAGCTAAACTATCAAGTAGAAAATATATAAGACAATATTATGACAGTTGGACTACCATAAGTACTCTCTTCAGATTTAAAGACCAGTTCTCAGATTTATGACTCTAGAATTAAACACTCGTTTTCAGATTTATTTCTTTCCCTCGCATCTCTATTAATTTAGGTACAACTACTTATAATTTTTTATATAAAATAAAAGAATAAAATTCAATCATAAAATATCTTTTTTTACCCTTCTTCTCATTTTAATTTTCAAGAGTAAACATATAAATTTTAACTGCCAATATGACAACATACATCAGCTTTATGCTCCAACAAAACCTTCACCGAATCTTGTTGTCCGTGGCCAGCAGCCCAAATTAAAGGAGTACCAGCATCACTTTCTGAATCAACTTTTACTCCTTTGGAAAGTAAAAGCTTCAGCAACTCAATGTCTCCTACAATTTATCAATTTAAGAAAAAGAGTCTAAAATGGAATGGAAGAGAAAATATAGGATATTTAACAATTTTAAGAAATACATATATTTAAGAAGATAATAGTGAGTTTAAAGGATTAGCTAGGTATGACAAACAATAAACATCCTAAGCATCATCTGGTACAGAAGAAAAGAAAAAACAAAACAGGAAAAATAAGACTAGTGCAAAATGGACAGTTATGAAAAGATGCTAGCAAAACTAAGAAATTCAGAATTCCTTGGAAGGACAGTTTTACAAATAAAAAAAATTGATTAAAGATTTAGCACTAAGAAGAATGGACAATTAGGAATCATAAATCCAATCCCAAATAGTTGGGATAAGAATAGTGATGATTGTGATAAAGATGATATAGCTAAATCAGCAGAAAAAACATTGCAGCTTTTACACAAACTAAGGTCCATCCAAATAATTAAGCTAACAAGAGTGTCAACTGGCTATACAAGCTCAAAAACCAATCCTAAGGACATTGCTAAGTTACTGTCAACACCTATTCATCTTTCAGGAGTTGTAGGCAAAAAAGGGCTTGTAAAGTTAAATCATGATCATAAAAATAAGGCTTCTATAGAATTGATTGAAAGGACGTAGAAGAAGCTTCTAGTACCCTACCTTGAACAAGAATGACAAGGAAGATTTAAAGAGCTATGCTGGCAACTTTTGGTTGTTTCCCAAGGTTGGAAGTTAATGTATGGCAATTGAATTAAATATTACCAAACCTTGCCTTGAATCTTCTTAGTGACTGTAGACTAGCACACCATGAATGTGTTGGGACTAGGGACAAATGAACTGACAATATGGAGATGCCACAAGCAGATTACTTGCATGTTGATGCAGGAAATCTCACGGTTAGAGTTTCTTAATGCAACTAAATGATATGTAGTATTAATTCAATTTGAGGACTCACATATCACAAGCCACCGATTAATTCAACAACTTATTTTTTTAAAATATAAATAATCAATACTGAAATTAGAACCCAAATGATAACAAAATGATCATAATAATTAAAAGAAATTGGTAAGAATTTAGGAACACAAAATCCAACGGGCAATTGTAATTTAATTCTCACAAATTGAATCTTAGTTGTGCCAAATTTGAACAGAATAAGAGTAATAACAAGCTAATTTCAAAATATGTAGAGGAATGAGGATTGAAAGTAATCAAATATGATGCTTTCCCAAGATTCAAGTAGCCACACTTGTCGTGTACAAAATGTATCACACAACCAACTTGCACACACAAGATTGAAATTTAGAAAGAAAAATTTTATATAACAAAAGTTGTTCAACCACATGCCTCAAAACATCTATTTATATAGTTCTCATTCTTAGATTAGTAGATATAGTTGATAAAGAATTAGTTTAATCTGAGTTAAGTTTATTCCTGAATAATAATAATTATTATTAATCCTACTTAAATTTACTCCTGAAGGAGAATATTTAATTCAACAAAATTTCATTTTCCAACTCCTTGTCCCATCAATCCAACCCCATCAGTTTGACAATCCTGCTAATAATATGTGAGGATGCACAAACTTAGCATATAGTGAATTTGGTTAGTTCAGATGGATTGGTTGGCGGATTTGTTAAACACATTATACCAAATCAAAATATATGTATTCAATCAATTCGGAGGCATTGGTTGATGGATTTGTTAAACCAATTATGCCGAACCAAATTATAGGTCAAACCAAAATTTATAGTAATAAGAATATTTTTTTTC
Source organism: Dendrobium catenatum (assembly GCF_001605985.2). Classification (NCBI taxonomy): domain Eukaryota; kingdom Viridiplantae; phylum Streptophyta; class Magnoliopsida; order Asparagales; family Orchidaceae; genus Dendrobium; species Dendrobium catenatum. Next base: position 133,004 of record NW_021319167.1, read on the forward strand.
TTTAAGTTTGAAAACATTTTGACTTCTAGGTTTAATCGAATTTTTCAAAATTCAAAAAACCCTTATTCCAAAACCAAAAACAGAATCACAGTAAATAAATCGAACCAAACCAACCAAATATACTTGATTTGGTTCGATTTTTTTATGTAAACCAATTAATGCATGCTACTCAGAAGCTGAGAGATCAGATCAAGAATAATATGGAGGGTGTATATACGTTAGACTCAAATTATAAAAGAAAAAAAGTGTATATATTTAAGCATACAAGATTCTATAGGTATGCATTAATGAAATATTAAAGTACATCTAAACAACAAAATTAAAGTTTTCAAGTTTCAACAAGAAAAGAAAACAGACCAATTCCAGCCGCATGGTGCAAAGAAGTGGCCCCCAATTCACTAGCAGCAGAAGGATTTGCTCCTTGTTCTAGGAGATAATTCACAGTCTGAAAATGTCCTTGACGAGATGCATGGAGAAGTGGAGTTTCACCTATTAAAAAAATAACTAAAAAATGTTACATACAGATGCAAAAAATATGTTTAAAGAAGGATTGCAAACAAGTAAGTAAAACACTAACTTGTAACAATTCTTATGATAGCTAGCAATAGATGAATTATTCAATTAATATAGCCATTAAAAAAAGAAGAGTTAAGGTAGCAAACCAAGTTTAATCTAAAGAACACAATCTCCATGGAATATATGAATGCATTAAGCTTCATCTTACTGCAAATTACTAATTCATTCAGCTGAAAACTATGAAACACTAAAACTTCAAAAAGACCGAAATATGTTAGACTCATTGAAAAATCAGGTAATGATATACTTTCTTTTCCAAAAGTATAACATGATATGGTCAGGATAAACTCTAACACAGCTGAGACACCTCTACACAAATAAAGCAGGTAATGACAATGAACTGTAATTTTTTTATGGCCAGCTTAACAAATATTTTTTTTTTAACGATGATGGTGAAAGTTGCATTGAAGAGTATATTAATGATAGCGGTGATTATAATCATGATTCTGAGTCAATTAGTATAATACATACATACAAACATACATACACCAAAATTTTTAAGCCGCACATCTGCAGTTTAAAATTGGGGGCCAAAAATGAAGCCTTGCTACTAGCACATAATTTGCAATTGATAGAGAAGCGGAGCAAGGAAGTAACTAGCGACTAAAGACGCTAGTAGTGTTCCTAAGAAAGCAAATCTATAATAGGATTTCCAAGCAAGCAGCGAAAGGCATCAAAACATAGCAAAGCCTGGAACAAACGAATCATACCGTCATCGTCTCTCACATCAGCATCAAGCTTCAGTTCTTCCAGCAAGTACTTGCAGACCTCAGTCTTCCCCTCCCTGGCCGCAAAGTGAAGAGCCGTTCGATTGTTCGCATCCTTCACATCAGCCACAGTCCTCGCCAACCCCTTCCCTTCGTCCAGCTGCATTGCCAGTTCTGCACAACATCAAGAACATCAAATACCAAGAAAAAAGAGAAAACTACAACCCCAATAAACCATATATACAGCAAAATCTCACTTTTGAAAAGCTCGAGTTTTCCCGTTCGCGCGGCATCGAGAAACTTCTTAACCTTCTCCCTCACTGCACCAAAGGTGAAAACAAACGATGGAAGCCAGTTTACATGAGGGACGAAACGGAAGCGAAGCATACAAAAATCTTTAACAGAAAAAAGAAAGAGATTGACCTGCTAGGGCTGAAGAAGCGTCAGAGGACATTGCTCCGTAGCGTGGGCGCTGCGAAGAATGGAGAAGACGAACTGAAGCCTCGAAGACAAATCTTTGGGGGCTGTTTGAAATTCGGATTTAATAAATTTTGGGGGTGTTAAATGTTAATGTTAAATTTTGATAAATTTTGAGAAATTATTTGACAATGTAATTCATATTTAAGATAGCTGATTTAATTTTAATTATTTTTAATATATTATAATGATAAATAATATAACTATGAGCTAATTTATATTATAAATTATGAAATTAGTTATTTAGGTGTTATTTATAAAATTATTTATTATATTACTCATTATCTAATTATAATTTTTGAACCATAATTAATTTGTTAGTTATTGTTGAAATTAGAAATTATTTAACTAATACTCATATTAATGATATAATTAATTATTTAAGTATTATTTAATTACTAATTATATTATTAATTATCTCTTTGATCACTTAAATATTCAACCATTAATTAATTATTTAGTTATTATTTACAATATTAAGTATGTAATTAACTATTTTTATTTTAAATTATATAAATTAAACTAATTTAATGACCAATTATACTATTAAATTTTTTTATTTAATTCAATTTATTTAAATATAAATTAAATTAAGGTAAGATTTACTTCAATTAATTTAAAATAAATCAAGATTAATTTAATTTGGGCAACAATGTTTATAATTTTTTGAAATATCATTTATTTATTTCATAAAAATCCTTTAAAATCCTATTAAATTAATTAAAAATGGGTCAAACCGGGTCGATATTTCGGGTTTCCGGGCCAACCGGAACCCGGCCCGGTTTTACAAACGGGTCGAAATCTCTAACCCGAACCCGAAATTTTCGAGTCAGGTTCGGGTCGGGTTTTCGGACCGGGTCAAATGTTGACAGCTCTATCTAAAAGGCTTTGGTAAAATTGATTTGCAAAACGGATACTTAACGATCCCAAAAAACTCACTTATACTGATATGTGTCAATTTCTTAAGGAATTGTAATTGAATGAAAAGCTTCTTATTTTATATTTACATTTCCATAAAATTAGAAAAAAAAAAGTATGATAATTAGAGTACTACGATATTTCGAATATAATAAATATGATTTACAAATTAGAATTAACACGGCCCGATTCAGAGTTAAGTTAATTTAAGCTAATTTTAGGTAAGTAATATTATTATAATAATTTAAGCTAATTTTAGGTGAATTTATTAAATTTAAATATTTAATTTAAGTGGTTAGCAAAGGCGTAGGCACATAGAAGAAGGTGGAAATAAATATGATTTACAAATTAGAATTAACACGGCCCGATTCAGAGTTAAGTTAATTTAAGCTAATTTTAGGTAAGTAATATTATTATAATAATTTAAGCTAATTTTAGGTGAATTTATTAAATTTAAATATTTAATTTAAGTGGTTAGCAAAGGCGTAGGCACATAGAAGAAGGTGGAAGGCATACGAGAGTTAGGTTTTATAATAATTTAAGCTAATTTTAGGTAAGTAATATTATTATAAAGATTATAACAATAAAAAAATTTATTAGCTAGATAAATGGATTCCCATGCCCTCAAAGCCCCTACTAATATATTTTAAGAAAGTGCTAATATACTTCTCATTAAAAAAAATGATTTTATTAAATTTAAATATTTTTAATATTCATTTTAACTAAATTTGAATTAGAATATTCTATTTATGACCAAAAAATTTTCTCTTTTTAGTTCCACCTTTGTTTGTCCAAAGCCCAACAGCCATTGATTCCAAAAGATTCCATTCTTTTCTCCCCCACAATTTCTCAACAAACTCCCTTTTTTCCGCCTCTACAAATATATCTCCGACACCCCGACCTCCACCGCCACAACTCCCATTCCTAAACCCTAAACTCTCTCTCCCACAACATGTCATCCCCCGACTGGCTAAACAAAGGCGACAATTCATGGCAACTCGCCGCGGCCACTCTCGTGGGCCTCCAAAGCGTCCCTGGCCTCGTCATCATCTACGGCAGCATCGTCAAGAAGAAATGGGCCGTCAACTCCGCATTCATGGCTCTCTATGCCTTTGCCGCGGTCGTCGTCTGTTGGTCAATCTGGGCTTTCCGCCTCTCCTTCGGCGACCCACTTCTACCCTTCTGGGGCCGTCCGGATCTCGCCGTACTCACTAATAGCTATATCACCTCCCCAGGCTTCGCCGGCATGTATCCGGCCGCCACGCTCGTCTACTTCCAATCGGTGTTCGCGGCCATAACCCTTATTCTGATCGCCGGTGCTTTGCTCGGCCGGATGAATTTCAAGGCTTGGATGCTATTTGTGCCGCTGTGGCTTACTTTTTCTTACAGCATTGGATGCTTCAGTTTATGGAGTCCGAATGGGTTTCTGTCGAAGGCGGGGGTGATGGACTTCGCCGGAGGATATGTTATTCATCTTTCGTCCGGAATTGCAGGGCTCACCGCCGCCTATTGGGTAATTGATTTTTCATGATTAATGTTTTTTATTAAATTTTAATTTATTATTTTTCACTTAAAAAATCATTTTTATTATTTTAATAGTTCTGATTTGATTTTATTGATTTTGATTGAAATTGATTTGAAGTACGCTGAACTGCTTATGAGAGTTCTATCTCTCCTTCTCCACAATCTGTATTCGTGCGTATTAACTTTTAATTATTTTTTACTCTCCTTAAAAATAATAATAATTTTAAGTCATTAATGATTTTATTTTATTTTATATTTTTTGCTTGAATATCATAGCTATTGAAAATATTTTAAGATTTTATAATATTTTTTCCGAAATTGTATTAGGATAATTGAGATTTTATTTGAGACAACTTTCTAAGTGCTTTATAAAGCTATTTTTTAAAAAAAAAAATATTAAAAGCATGAAAAAAACTAATGGTTTAGAGCCAAAAAATTATTAAAAGCATGAAAAAAACTAATGGTTTAGAGCCATCTGAAGACTAAGTTTCATATTTATTATAGGTTGAATATAATTAAATGATTTGTGAATTATAAATTATAAATTAGTTAATAGTAAAATTAAAAACCAAAATTAAGGAGTTTTTTAGGTTATTTATATATTGCATTAATTTAAAAATAAAAATAATAAATAAACCCTTTAAATTCGTCTTATGTGATTTTTTCCCGACCTTCTCAGGTGGGCCCAAGGATACACAAGGACCGCGAGCGCTTCCCTCCGAACAACATCCTCCTAACCCTCGCCGGCGCCGGCATGCTCTGGCTCGGCTGGACCGGTTTCAACGGCGGCGCTCCGTACGCCGCCAACATCGACGCTTCCGTCGCCATCCTAAACACCCACATATGCACCGCCACCAGCCTCCTCATCTGGCTCTGCCTCGACATCTCCTTCTTCGGCAAACCCTCTGTCATCGGCGCCGTCCAGGGCATGATCACCGGCCTCGTTTCCATAACCCCCGCCGCCGGCCTCGTCCAGTCCAATTCGGCCCTTCTCATCGGCGTTTTCTCCGGCAGCATTCCTTGGTTCACTATGATGGTTCTCCACAAACGCATTCGCTTTCTCAAAAAGATCGACGACACGCTCGCCATTTTCCACACGCACGGCATCGCGGGCGCACTGGGCGGGCTATTAACGGGCCTTCTGGCCGACCCGAAGCTGACCAAGTTATTTTTTGGGGATGACCCGAAATTCATCGGGCTAGTTTTCGCGTTGAAGGATGGGAGGGTTCGGGCCGGGTTCAGGCAGATGGGCATGCAGGTGGTGGGGATACTGTTCGTTGCTTCTTGGAATGTGGTGGTGACGACGACGATATGTCTGGTGATTAGGATGGTGGTGGTGCTGAGGCTGAGGGAGGAGGAGCTGGTGGTGGGCGATGATGCCATACATGGGGAGGATGCCTATGCGGTATGGGGGGATGGGGAGACATATGAGAGGTCTGTTCATGGCCATGTGGGCTTTGATGGGGTTAAGGATGAGGAGATGATGTGATGTGGTGTTATGTGATGTGATTGATGGATGGTTGATTAATGTTGGTTTCGTGAAATTATTCTATACAGAGTCCAGATGGGAAGTTCTCATCCGAATTATGAGTTTACAAACTGTGTACAAATAGTGTGTACATAATTTGAATCAAATAATGTACGAAAATTTTACTCGTTGTACAAAATATGTACACTCATAATTTGGACGTGAGCTTCCCGTCTAAACTCCTCACAGAATAGTTTCTCGGGAGATAGGAAGTATCTCTAAGCAAATATTGATTTATTTTTTATGTTATTTTATTTATTTTATGTGTGTAATTAATTTTTTAGAGTTTTGTTTGTGAAGTTTGAAATTTATAATGGTTTTTATATATATCATAAAACTCTCATGTATTTGTATTTTTTATAGTTCTTTGTGTAATGTCTTGAAATATAATATTATAATTCTGGTACTTAGAAAATTAAGGGTATTATTTGCAAAATTTTATTTTATTTTATATGTTGTATTATGATTCTTGTATGATATTATGATGGGAGAAAAAGGCTCTTATTTGCAACATTTGAGATGTATTAAGTTCCTTCACTCATGCTGAGATTTGTTCTTCAATAGTCTAAGGCTGACATTGTCTTTGAATACCTAATTTTGAAAAATTGGAAGGAGCTTAAGAAAAGTTATATATATATAAGCCAATTAGGTAATAAGACATGCACTTTGTTTGAGGGACTTTGTGGGTGATAGGTGAGGGAAGTCCATCCATGTTTATCAACATCAGTGCAATCCCTGGGAGGACTTATCTGATTACATATGGTCCCAATTTGGCTTGAACTTCCTCTGGGAAATCTAAGGTTGGGTACGCATCGGGTACCCAACTCTGTGTGGGCAAGCTTCACCCACCCACGCCTACCCATGATAATTTTCAGGATGTCGTACCCACCCATACCCACTAACTTTCCACACTCTATAAATACAGTCCACCACAAATTGATGGCCTAGAGGCTTGTTGCACTTTCTATGATCGCAGTGTGGTTCAATGTTGCGTACTGCCTAATGAGGATTATGATAATATACGACATATGACGATTAACAATATAAATCAATTTATTCTCCAATGTTGAGTACCTACTCACCCACCCACCTATGAGAAAATGTTTTAGAACTTTAAAAATTATTAATAATTATTTTTATTTGAACCGGCCGTAAGAACGGTTCACGATTGAACCGGTCTAACTGGTAGGTCCGATTCGATTTTCAAAACACTAGTTCTGTCTCTCCTTCTCCACGATCCGCATTTAAGCGTACCAACTTCTAATTATCTTTGACTTCTAAAAATAATAATTTTAAGTCATTAATGATTTTATTTTATTTTATATTTTTGCTTGAATATCATAGCTATTGAAAATATTTTAAGATTTTAAACTGATTTTTTCAAAATTGTTTTATGATAATTGAGATTTTATTTAGGTTTCGTTTGAGACTAATTTCTTAGTAGTTTATAAGGCTATTTTTTTGTTAAAAAGATTTCTCAAAAACAAGAAAAAAAAAACTAATGATTTAGAGCCATCCAAAATGAAGACTAAGTTTCATATTTATTATAGGTTGTATATAATTAAACGATTTGTGTATTTTAAATTCTAAATTAAATTATAAATTAATTAATAATAAAATTAAAAACTAAAATTAAGGAGTTTTTTAGGATTAGCTTTTTTATTTTTATTTAAAATTTATTTTGTTCCATATTTCTCGAATTTTTAATTTTCATTTTTGACAAAATTCAAGTAATATTAAAGTGTAAACAAAATAAAAGTGATCTCAAACAACTGCTAAATACTTTATGGTCAATTTAAATCATTGTTTGAACCATACTTTAAAATTGAAGAAAATTCTATATCTATTAAATTTACTTTGAGATAAAAATAATAATATATTATTAATTAATATTTATATTATATTTAGTAATTAAATACCAAACTCTTATTTTATTTCATATCTAAAGCACAAACTATTCATATATATTACATTCATTTAAAAAACCCTAAATTGCAATTTTGAAAATTCTAATTAATTATAAACATTTTTTGAAGTTAAAATCTCTTTAAATTGCATTTTTGAAATTAATTTCCTAACAAATTTTTAAAATAAATATCAACAACTAAACAGACAAAATCTTACCTTAATTATATTTAAGATAAAAGGAATTATTTCCTTTAGAAAATTTTTTCTTTTCAAATGAATATAATCTTTTACGTAAATATAATTTTTGCTCACTAAAGATTTTAATTTGCTTAATAATTTGAAAAAGAAGATGAAACGTTCAATAACTTAATTATAAAAAATAGCACAAGATGACACATCAACTTGTATAATATTCACGAAGGTGTAAAAATGTACATAATATGCTTGGGTGTGATATAATACCAAAAGGCTATTAATATATGTTGACCTCATTGTTCGAAGTCAATTTCCCCGGAATCGACTCTAGTACCTAGGTTTTCGTACCCTAGTGTAGATGTCGCACCCATAAGATTTCTCTTAGGTGAACGCCCACTAACATAGCATCGACTCGAACCTATCACTCGATTCGAATCAAAATCAATTCAATCTAGATTTTAATTCAACTCCAAACGAACTCAAATCAAGCTCGATTTATGATTTGTCGATATCGATCGACTTAATTTAATATAATCTAATTCGATTTCGATCAAATTGATATATCTTTGGGCTGAAATCAATTCACCAATCAAACACCAAATTTTTCTAATAAAATTTGTTTTAATTCTAATCAAATTAAAATCAACCCATCCATTGTATTCTAAATTTTTCTTTAATAAAATTTCAAAAAAATTTTTTTTTTTAAGATCAGCCGTTTAAATCCCGTTTTAAAGTATGAATTAATCTTAGCCATTTGATTTGAATTAAGAGGTGATGTTGGATTTGCTTAGGCAGTATAACCACCCAGCACCCACGTCTCTCTCACTCCCTCTCTCAATTTCGGAAAACCCTCTCCCTCACTACAGTTCGCAACTCCCGATCTCCCTCTCTGGATCGCACAAGAAAACTCCTCCCCATTCGGTACTCTTTCATTCGCCCGAAGCCAGAGACCGATCGCCCTAGCCGACGTCGCTGCTCTCCCTCTCATCCCGAACTCCTCTCTCCGTCGCACCTCTCTCTCGGCTCGTGAGAAAATACAGGCGGAAGAAGCACGCAAGAAAAGCTCCTTTGCCTCTCCCAGTCGTGAAATCTCCAGGCCCTCGTCGCTCTTTGTAGTTCACGAACAGCTTCAGCCCGTGACCTCTCGCACACGAAGCCCAAGGAAGCCGAAGAGAGTTCCGAAATCCCCAAGGCTTCATTTCCTTCTCCATTCTTAGAGCACAAATCTCCCCATCCCCTTTGGATTCATATTTCAAGATCTAGGTGAGATCCCTCTCCCGTTCGCTTCTCCATTTCGCACGACCCCGAGGCCTAATCGAAGTCGTCGCAAGCTCTAGTCGCCGGCTTTCCTTACTTTGCAAGGTAAATTCATCCCATTCTTCTCGTTTCCTTTTTCCCCATTCTTTTCCATATAATTTCTTCTCAAATCTCTTTATTCTTCTTAAACAATGATCTCATTTGGTTCATTTTTTTTTTATATAAGAGTATAGATTGTTTTTTATTTTATACTTCTTAAATCAGTTAACATCTCTTGAAATTAGAAAAGAGGATTTCTTTATATCATTTTCATAAAAAAAAAAATTCCTGAAACTCCAATTTCTTGATTAAAAAATGAGGGCAGTTTAGTTTATTTTGTTCTCTTTTTGTTTCTCTTAGAAGAAGACTTTTATATAATAGAGCTTGCTTTTTGATGCAAGATTTGTTGAACCTATAAATATAATTGCATTATTTTCTCTGAAAAAGGGTTTAAGATAGTGTTTGCTAAGAATTTTCTATTCATTTTTCTTAAAAAAAAAAAAAGTGGTTTATATAAGGCCTTACTTTCTAAATATGTTAGTTAAGTGATATAATACCATATCAATGAAATAATATTAACTAATATATATATATATATTTTAAAAGATGCAACCTACTGCATTGCATTAATCACCAAAAAGAAAATACAAATTACAAAATATTAACATTAGATTCATCCTTTAACAAACTAATAAAAGGAGGAACCTTATTCATAGTAATATATTCCTAAAGAAAACTTCTAAAGAGAGCATAGTTAGCACATAAGTCCGCTAAGTTATTACAATTCCTATCTATATAGTTGAAAATAACATGATTGAAATCCTTGATAAAACCAAGATCTTTCATCCCCTGACCACCTCTCCTATTCTTGAAGAAACTTAATGATATTGGAATTATCCCTTATAATTGAACTTCCAATCCTTAATGACATCCTTAAGAGATTGAATAGCTAAATGCTCCAATCGAGAAACATCCCAATGAACACAAGTATGTCCAAATGCCAAAAGAAAATTTACCTTTACTATGATTAAAGTCATCATTATTTCTAACTTTATATGACAGTAATAATGAAGCATCAAACATTAACTTTGATCCAATCTAGTGGAAGAGGATGCCAATGATTACACAACAGCCTACTTGAATAATTAGCACCATAGTGGCCCGAGTTAAAATTATCATTAAATGTAGAAACTGTAACATAACTTTTAGAATTAGCAGCAATCACCATTGAACTTTCTTCATTGCCTTCATGAATCACCTATTCCCAGACTTCCATGAAAAGTATACTAAATTAATGTTTGAATCATATTTTAAAATTGAAGAAAATTCTATATATATTAAATTTACTTTGAGATATATAGATATATTACATTCATTAAAAAAACCTTAAATCCTAAACCTTAAGCCCTTCTCAGGTCGGCCCAAGGATACACAAAGACTGCGAGCGTTTCCCCCCAAAGGACATTCTCCTAACCCTCGGCGCCGGCATGCTCTGGCTCGGCTAGACCTGTTTTAACGGCGGCGCTCCTTACGCCGCCAACTTCGACTCCTCCGTCGCCATCCTAAACACCAACATGTGCACCTCCATCAGCCTTCTCATCTGGCTCTGCCTCAACATCTCCTTCTTCGGCAAACCCTCCGTCATCGGCGTCGTTCAGGGCATGATCGCCGACCTCGTCACCGTAACCCCCGCAGCCGGCCTCATTCAGTCCAGCTCCGCCCTCCTCACCGGCGTCTTCTCCGGCAGCATTCCTTGGTTCACCATGATGGTTCTGCACAAACGCATTCGTTTTTTGAAAAAGATCGACGACACACTTGCCATTTTCCACACGCACGGCGTCGCGGGGGCGCTGGGCGGGTTGTTGACGGGCTTGCTGGCCGACCCAAAGCTGACCAGGTTATTTTTTTTGGATGACCCGAAATTCATCGGGCTGGTTTTCGGGTTGAAGGATGGGCGGGTTCGGGTCCGGTTGAGGAAGATGGGTATGCAGGTGGTGGGGATGTTTTTTGTTGGTGTTTGGAATGTGGTGGTGACAACGACGATATGTGTGGTGATTAGGATGGTGGTGGCGCTGAGGATGAGGGAGGAGAAATTGGTGGTGGGCAATGATGCCATACATGGGGAGGATGTGTATGCAGTATGGGGGATGGGGAGACATATGAGAGGTCTGTTCATGAGCATGAGGGGTTTGGTGGGGTTAAGGATGATGAGATGATGTGATTGATGTATGATTGATGAATGGTTGAATAATTCCGTGCGGAGTCGGACGGGAAGTTCTCAATTTAGAATCTATCTTTTTTTAACTTAATTTAGGATCGGCATGACATTGACGGTTTTAAAATTTTTTTATTAAAATTGTTATATAAAAAGATAAATTATATAAAAAAAATTTACAATCAAAATCACATCATATTTTACCTGCATTATACCTACAAATTTTCTTTTTGAGTTTTCATACTTTAAAATTATTGTACAATCACTTTATTATCAATATTATTAAAAATATCTTTTTTCAATATAAGTAATCAAAGAATCATTCATCCAAGAGTCTCTCATTCAATTAAACAAATGATTTTTCTTGGTAATGATCAATACTAAAAAAAAATTAATCTTTTTTTTATCTTAATTTAGGATCAGCATTGATGTTTTTAAAAAAAAATCACATCATATTTTACCTTCATTAGAGTGCCAGTTGGTAAATATTACTTGGCTGATTTTGGATACACAAGCACGAATGAGCTAAAAACACAATTCAGAGGATGTTGATATCATTCAAGTGATTATCATTGGGAAACATCTAGCAGGTTCTCTGTTGTGTAGGAGCAATACAATTATTATCATGCACCATTGTATAATGTGGTAGAGAGGACATTTGGTATATGAAAAGCGAGATTCCGAGATGATTTCCTTTAATGATTTAGGCTAACATTATACTCGCTTGTGCAGTCTTGCACAATCTCATTGTGCACTACCACGAGAATGATATGTACTTTAATATATCACAAACTGAAATACATCATGATAATGATTTGGGTAAAGTTAGGGGTGTCAATTTCGGGTCACGGTTCGGGTTCGGGTTGAACTCGGAAATGACCCAGCATTATTAAGGTCAACCCAAATCCGACCCGTTTTTCCAAACGGGTCGATTTTTCGGACTCGAACCCGACCCGTTTCATGTTGGGGTCCACCTGACCCGTCCCGCGGACACAACAATGCCGTCAGCATCTTTGCATCAACGGCGTCCGACGACAGCTTTGTATCTTGCCATCTCGGAATGCTGCAGCGGCTAAAGATTTAACGCGAGTGAGACGTCTCGACTCACGACGTGACGACAGGGTAGCAGGACGCAACGCGATCACACAGGGGGGGGCAAACAACAAGCAAGATACAAGTTTTCTTCAATTCGAGAGGAAGGAAAAACTCTCCAAATCTCTAGCCGTTGTTTAGAGCCCAAGAATAAAAACCCTAGATCTCAAATAATATTCAAATTCTAGATAACTCCCAAATCCCCCCATATTCCCCCCAATTAATCATGAAAGGAGGATTACAAATGTCCTAATTAGGGGTGTAAGTGAGCCGAGCCGGCTCGAGCTCGACTCGTTTATGAGCTCGCGAGCTTGAGTTCGAGCTCGCTATCTATCTAACGAGCCGAGCTCGATAAGGGCCAAAACTCGACTCGTTTACACCCCTAGTCCTAATTACCCTTGTCAATCAAATTTTCCCCCCAAAAATTGGATTTAAGTCCACTGGGCCCCCCTTGGTTGTTCCGCCCCCCTCCCTGGCCTGGCTTCCGCCGTTTGTACACTTGGACCGGTCGAGCAGGCCCCTCTTGGGTCGGCGTACACATAATAGCGAGTTTAAAGGATTAGCTAGGTATGAAAAACAATAAACATCCTAAGCATCATCTGGCACAGAAGAGAAGAAAAGACAAAACAAGAAGAATAAGACTAGTGCAAAATGGATAGTTTTTTTTTTGGTGCAAAATGGATAGTTATGAAAAGGTGCTAGGCCAAACTAAGAAATTCAGAAATCCGTGGAAGGACAGTTTTACAAATAAAAAAATTTGTGTAAAAGTTTAGCACTAAGAAGAATGGACAATTAGACGTCATAAATTCAATCCCAAATAGTTGGGATAAGAATAGTGATGATTGTGATAAAATTTAAAATAGCAGCATCAAAACCATTGCAGCTTTTGTACAAACTAAGATCCAGCCAAATAATGAAGCTAACATGAGTGTCAACTGGCTAGACAAGCTCAAAATTCAAAAACCAATCCAAAGGAAATTGCTAAGTTACTGTCAACACCTATTCATCTTTTAGGAGTTGTAGGCAAAAAGGGCTTGTAAAGTTAAATCATGATCGTAAAAACAAGGCTTCTATAGAATTGATTGAAAGGATGATGAAGAAGCTTCTAGTACCCTACCTTAAACAAGCATGACAAGGAAGATTTAAAGAGCTGTGCTAGCAACTTTTTGTTGTTTCCCAAGGTTGGAAGTTAATGTATGGCAATTGAATTAAATATTACCAAAACTTGTCTTGAATCTTCTTAGTGACTGTAGACTAGCACAGCATGAATGTGTTGGGACAAATGAACTGACAATATGGAGATGTCACAAGCAGATTACTTTCATGTAAAGGAATTTTAAGGACTCACATATCACAAGCCACCGATTAATTCAACAACTTATTTTTTAAAAAATATAAATAATCAATACTGAAATTAGAACCCAAATGATAACAAAATGATCATAATTAAAATAAATTGGTAAGAATTTTGGACCACAAAAATCAACGGGCAATTGTAATTTAATTTTCACAAATTTAATCTTAGTTGTGCCAAATTTGAACAAAATAAGAGTAATAACAAGCTAATTTCAAAATAAGTAGATGAATAAGGGTTGAAAGTAATCAAATTTGATGCTTTCCCAAGATTCAAGTAGCCACACTTGTCATGTACAAAATGAATCACACAACCAACTTGCACAAACAATATTGAAATTTAGAAAGAAAAATTTTATATAACAAAAGTTGTTCAAACACATGCCTCAAAACATCTATTTATATATTTCTCATTCCTAGATTAGTAGATATAGTTGATAAAGAATTAGTTTAATCTGAGTTAAGTTTATTCCTAAATAATAATAATAATTATTATTATTAATCCTACTTAAATTTACTCCTAAAGGAATTCAACAAAATTTCATTTTCCAACTTCTTGTCCCATCAATCCAACCCAACAGTTTGACAATCCTGCTAATAATATGTGAGGATGCACAAACTTAGCATATAGTGCATTTGGTTAGTTTAGATGAATTGGTTGGCGGATTTGTTAAACAAATTATGCCAAACCAAATTATATACAAGACTGAACTGTTAAACAATAAGTAGAACCAAACCGCCATATAGTTCAGCTTGTTTGGTTTAGTTTTGGTTCAACTAAATTTTGAAATCCTAATAAAAGGGTATGTATTCAATCAATTAGGAGGCATTGGTTGATGGATTTGTTAAACGAATTATGCCGAACCAAATTATAGGTCAAACCAAAATTTAGAGTAATAATATTTTTTTTTTCTTTAAGTTTGATAACTTTTTAATTTCTAGGTTTAACCGAATTTTTTTAACCAAAATTCAAAAAACCCTTATTCCAAAACCAAAAACAGAATCACAATTAATAAATCGAACCAAACCAACCAAATATACTTGATTTGGTTCGATTTTTTTATGTAAACCAACTAATGCACTACCCTACTCAGAAGCTGAGAGATCAGATCAAGAATAATATGGAGGGTGTATATAAGTAGACTCAAATTATAAAAGAAAAAAGTGTATAGATTTAAGCATACAAGATTCTATAGGTATGCATTAATGAAATATTAAAGTACATCTAAACAACAAAATTAATGTTTTCAACAAGAAAAGAAAACAGACCAATTCCAGCCGCATGGTGCAAAGAAGTGGCCCTCAATTCACTAGTAGCAGAAGGATTTGCTCCTTGTTCTAGGAGATAATTCAAAGTCTGAAAATGTCCTTGACGAGATGCACGGAGAAGTGGAGTTTCCCCTATTAAAAAATAACTAAAAATAGTTACATTCAGATGCAAAAAAATACGCTTAAAGAAGGATTGCACAAAAATAAGTAAAACACTAACTTGTAACAATTCTTATGATGGTTAGCCTTAGACGAATTATTCAATTAATATAGCCATTTAAAAAAGAAGACTTAAGGTAGCGAACAAGTTTAATCTAAATAACACAATCTCCATGGAATATATGAATGCATTAAGCTTCATCTAACTGCAAATTACTAAAACATTTAGCTGACAACTATGAAACACTAAAACTTTAAAAAGTCCAAAATATAATAGACCCATTGAAAAAATCAGGTAATGAAATATTTTTTTCCAAAAGTATAACATGACATGGTCAGGATACAATCTAACACAGCTGAGACACCTCTACACAAATAACACAAATAAAGCAGGAAATGACAATGAACTGTAATTTTTTATGGCCAGCTTAACAAGTAACTTTTTTTTAATGATGATGGTGAAAGTTTTATTGAAGAGTATATTGATGATAGAGGTAATTATAATCATGATTCTGAGTCAATTAGTATACATACATACATACAAATATATATATATATATATATGCACCAACAATTTTAAACAACACATCTGCAGTTTAAAATTGAGGGCCAAAAATGAAGCCTTGGTGCATATAAATTGCAAAAGAGGAATTGATGTGTTTAACATCAGCTTTAGGCTTTGTTTGGGGTGGCTTTCTTGTTTCTTCTTAAAACAGCTTTCTAGTACAAAAATTTTATTTTTTATACTAAAAAGTTATTTTGAGAAGCAGTAAGAAAGCCATCCCAAACGAGGCCTTAATCTATAGAAAGGAGAACTAAGTTACCATTTAAGATTTAGTCTATTAAAGAGTTTGTGAATCCTGGACCTTTTTTTTCTAAGGAACAATTTTATTACTTTCCCATCATTAGATATCAGCCACCTAGTTCATATAGCCATGAACAAAATTAGATTGTCATTATACTGTATTTAACTGGACCTGTACTAAACATTTGAGAACGCAACATAACACTTACTAAATAGATCAACATAATGTAGACTAATTCCTAGAGATGAAGCGCTAACTGCATAATTTCTACACAAAACACAAGATAATAATTCAAATGCTAAGCCTTCAAGGCAAAATATACTGATTTAATAAAATGTATTAGAAATTTATCATGGAAGATGTAGGGTGATACTACAGTTAAAGAGGCCAAATATGAATCCCTGATCCATGAAAAAGTTTACCATTTTTCCCTCAATAGAAGAAACTTAAATTTTCATAATGATTCTTCTTATAGATCATATAGATTTAACTATAATCCAGAAAAAACTAAAAAGCTAAATTCCCCATGATGCCAGGTAGCACATAACATAGCAAGTTTGGTAGAGAAGCGGAGCAAGGAAGTAACTAGCGACTAAGGCTTCGTTTGGGACGGCTTTTTTATTACTTTGTAAAACGTAGTTTTAGTACAAATTTTTTTATTTTTATACTAAAACTCCGTTTTAGAAAGCAATAAAAAAGCCGTCCCAAACGAAGCCTAATAGGATTCCCAAGCAAGCAGTGAAAGGCATCAAAACATAGCAAATTTAATACATTTGAAAATTTTAATTATTTAATTGATTATAAAAAAGTTTTAAATTTTAGTATTCAAGTTGCAACTGAGAAAAGGGGAAATTGCTTTGGATAATTTCTATTAAGTGTATAAATTTTTTTACAATAAAATATCTTAAGAATACAAATATAAGTAGTCCATTTATTTAGTTTTAATATAAAGTTCATACAAATTATTTTTTATCTTCAAATCCAAGGATCCAAATTTATGAAAAAATATTCATAAAATTGTTCATCATGTCTGGAAGACTCTAGTAAAATTTATTTGCAAAACAAACACTTAATAATCCAAAAAACCCCACTTATATTAATACGTGTGAATTTCTTGAGGAATTATAATTAAATGAGAAACTTCTTATTTTTATATTTACATTTCCCATAAAATTAGGAACAAAAAGTATTATAATTAGAATACAACAAAATTTATAATATGATAAATATGATTTACAAATTCAACTTATAATAACCCCTGAAAAATTACTTGATTGTTGTTGGTCAAAGCATGTTTTATATAAATTTAGTCATTACACGCAATGCCAACTTGGAGTGCTTAGAGCATCTCCAATGGAACGGCAAACAACTGTTTGTCGTTCTTCCGTCGTTCCAACCGAGCGGCAATTCTTACGCCATTTCATCGCAGATGAACAGTGCAGCGCTAATATTCACGTTGCATTGTTCATCTCCGCCATTTTTTGGTCTTTACCGAACTCGCTGAAGAAACACGCAAAAGAACAGAACGATCTTTACGGGGCAAAATGGAATTTCATTGGGGATGAATCACGGCATTTTGGAGTGAAAAATGAGATTTTCGGTTGGAGATGCCCTTAGTTCTCATACTTCTACGATGCAGCACCATAGGGGAGAATTTTTTGCACTAAAGATTGAGAAGCCATTGCCAAATAGTCTTATCATCGTAATAGTGTGACAATTATTAGTTATGATATGAAGAAAAATAATGATTCATTGAGAGCGCAGAACATTGTGGGTCTGAGTAATCAGTTTGTAAAGTGTTTTGTAAGTAGTATAAATAAGTGATTTCATTTTAAAGAGCAGACTTTTGGGAGGGGTTTCCACGACAAATTTTTCGGGAGAGTTTGGGAGAGCTATCTTTTCTATTATCTTCTCTACTTTTCTTTGTAGTGAGGGAGTGTTGTATTTGTGGGTGAATTATTACGTCTGGTGACCAGACCGTCCGGACACCATTCTAGACGGGCTACATCACCCAGATACACTAGGCCCTAGGTGTATCTGGGAGACGTGGCGCATCTGGATTGATGTCTGGACGAATCCGGACTCCGGGCGTAATAATTTTCCGTATTTGTGTGTGGTTTATAAGATGAATTACGAGCAACTCATGGAGAAAGTGCATGTCTTACTTTAAGGGACATTCTTGGTTTGTTCTTTTTATATTGTGTG
Organism: Dendrobium catenatum; assembly: GCF_001605985.2. Lineage (NCBI taxonomy): Eukaryota > Viridiplantae > Streptophyta > Magnoliopsida > Asparagales > Orchidaceae > Dendrobium > Dendrobium catenatum. The sequence continues at coordinate 151,232 of NW_021319167.1, forward strand.
TATTCAGACTTTAAATGATACTTTTGAGTTTTATTTTGTTAGTCATGCAAAGTAGTGGCTAGTTTACTTTTATGTGAATTTATGATGTGATGATAATATTGTGCACAATGTAGATTAGGGTTATCATATTTCATTATACATAAATATTTCATGTTTCCTCACTCTTAATTTAGTTTTATTTTAGTCATATACAAGTTTAAAATCTAGTGTTACCCATGCCATTGATAGAAAAAATTATTTCGCGTGGACGCCCGAGCGCCGTTCAGAGACCAATAATAATACGCCACGTCATCCATGTGTTTGGTACGTTGGCTTGGTACTGCTTAGTACCGTTGATGTGGCACATTCTGGCTGGTCTCCGGACTGCATTTTGCATCCGATCTCCGCATAGAATAATTTCTCCATTGATAGAGGCATAGTGAAATAAATAGGGAAGCATGAGCTAAATCCTAAAAATATAGACTTGAGTTTTTAAGATTATGGGATCTTCAAAGAGATGTTGTCCATGCCGTGAAGTTAGTGATTAGTAGAGTTAGTGATAACTTCGCTAGAATTCAATGAGCTCAATAGAGATGATGAACGATCTACGCTCTGATTTGCGATTGCAAATTAGTAAGCTCAATCTTCATGCACATAATAATCATGTTATTCATAAATTCAAATATATTATAAAATTTGAAAAATCTTTAAAAGCGCTATCGTTATCGTTAATTTTTGTTCCTTTATAAACATTTTATTCGATTTGTAAGATAAATTAAGTGATTGACAAATTTGATAATTAGCTTGTAGGAAAGCAAATAGATACCCCAAGGAAATAATACTTTCTCATCTTCATATTACTAAAAAAAAATAAAAATAATAAATAAATAAATAAAAGATTAAAAAAATAAAAAATAAATAAATAATAAATAAAAATATTATTATGTGAGAGCAAAGGAAATCACCGGCTCTATTGTGGTCAGTGACCTCGTCGTTAGTAAAGGCGTAGGCACATAGAAGAAGGTGGAAGGCAGCTTGTGAGAGTTAGGTTTTATAATAATTTTAGTTAATTTTAGGTAAGTAATATTGTTATTGTTGTGGGCTAGAATATACGCTGTGATAGTGTTGTAATTTTACATCTTAGCGTTGCACGGATATCCAGCTCACACACAGAGAACACATGATTTTTTACGTGGAAAATCCTGGAAAGGGGAAAAATCACAGCCCAGTTGAAAAGATTTCACTAGAATTTGAGTTGAGTACAGTGAGCTGACTCATCCTTGAGGATGATCATATTATAAATGTCAACCATATGATTGAAGTCTAGCGTTAAATCTAGTGTCACTTGGAAGTTGGGGCGTCAGTTAGTAGTCTGACAATGAATTGGTAGAATTCTGGCGTCAATTGATAGTCTTGCAGAGTTTAGGTCCTCAAGGGTTGGTATGACGAAATTCAGGCCCTTAGGTGGTGGTCCAGTGAAGGTGAGGGCCTTAGGTGGTGGTTCGGCGAGAATGAGGGCTTTAGGCTGTGCTCTGGCGAAGGCGAGGGCCTCAGGTGGTGGTCCAGAGAAAGTGAGGAACTCATGTGGTGGTCTGACAAAGGCAAGGGCTTCAGGTGGTGGCCCGCCGAAGGCGATGGCCTTAGGTGGTTGTCTGCCGAAGGCGAGGACGGTGGTTGAGGAAAAGCTTCTTCCTTCTCTTCTTTCTTTTAGTCTTCTTGCTTGAATCCCTTTTCAAGAGAAATGAGGGTTTATTTATAGATTTCTGGAGTGGCATGACCCGTAAATATGTGAGAGATCAAGGGTAGATGGGAGTGGTTGGATGGACGGCCGATGTTGAATCCCTTGATTATGAACCGTTTGATGGACATTTGAATGTCTTAGTGATGTCGGATTTTGGTTATCTTGGGCTCGTTCGATTCTTCTTATTGAGCCGCTCGATTTGGCTATAAGCATGTTATGTTTGGAAACCATTTAGTAATCCAAAATGTGGATCGAACCTTCCAACAACGCTTCTAACCCTTGATTTGGACATGTTTGGGCTCGAATTGGGTTGGATTGGTGACATTATGTTCATAATTTTGAGACGCTCAGTTTGACTATAAGTTTGCTGAAATCGGAGTTCAAATGATCCCAATTTTAATTTTGAAAGTTTCCGACTTGATTTTGCATCAAGATTCGTGCCCGATCAAGATAATTTTTTGACGACGTATCAATTATAAAGATTATAACATTAAAAAAAAATGTTAGCTAGATCAAGAAGTTCTCATGCCCTCAGAGCCCCTACTAATATATTTTAAGAAAGCGCCAATATACTTCTCAATAAAATAAAAAAAGCATGAATTTATTAATTTAAATATTTTTAATATTCATTTCAACCAAATTAGAATTAGAATATTCTATTTATAACCAAAAAATTTTCTTGCTTCAAAAAGATTCCATTTTTTCCTCCCCCACAATCACTCAACAAACTCCCCTTTCTCCGCCTCTACAAATAAATCCGTGACACCTCCACCCCCATTCCAAAACCCTAAATTCTCTCTCCCCCACTATGTCTTCCCCCGACTGGCTAAACAAAGGCAACAATTCATGGCAACTCGCCGCTGTCACTCTCGTCGGCCTTCAAAGCGTCGCTGGCCTCGTCATCATCTACGGCAGCATCGTCAAGAAGAAATGGGCCGTCAACTCCGCATTCATGGCTCTCTACGCATTCGCCGCCGTCGTCCTCTGTTGGTCAATTTGGGCTTTCCGCCTCTCCTTCGGCATTCCGCTTCTCCCTTTCTTGGGCCGTCCGGATGTCGCCGTACTCACTAATAGCTACATCACCTCGCCAGGCTTCGCCGGATTGTATCCGGCCGTAATGCTCGTTTACTTTCAATCGGTGTTCGCGGTGATAACCCTAATTTTGATCGCCGGCGCGTTGCTCGGCCGGATGAATTTTAGGGCTTGGATGCTATTTGTGCCATTGTGGCTTACTTTTTCGTACAGTGTTGGATGTTTTAGCTTATGGAGTCCGAATGGGTTTTTGTTGAAGGCGGGGGTGATGGACTTTGTCGGAGGATATGTTATTCATCTTTCGTTTGGAATTGCAGGGCTTACTGCGGCTTATTGGGTAATTGGTGTTTCATGAAAAATATTAATCAATAACATTAATCATGAAAAACCAATTACCTAATAACATTAATCATGAAAAACCAATTACCCAATAAGCCGCAGTAATCCCTACAATTCCCGACGAAAGATGAATAACATAACCTCCGGCGAAGTCCATCACCCCCGCCTTCGACAGAAATCCATTCGGATTTCATAAACTAAAACATCCAACACTGTACGAAAAAGTAAGCCACAATGGCACAAATAGCATCCAAGCCCTAAAATTCATCCGGCCGAGCAACGCGCCGACGATCAAAATTAGGATTATCGCCGCGAACACCGATTGAAAGTAAACTAGCGTTTCCGCCGGATATAATCCGGCAAAGCCTGGCGAGGTTATATAGCTATTAGTGAGCACTGCGAGATCCGGACGGCCACAGAAAGGGAGAAACGGATCGCCGAAGGAGAGGCGGAAAGCCCAAATTGACCAACAGAGGAAGACGGCGGCGAAGGCGTAGACAGCCATGAATGCGGAGTTGACGACCCATTTCTTCTTGACGATGTTGCCGTAGATGATGACGAGGCCAGGGACGCTTTGGAGGCCGACGAGAGTGGCAGCGACGAGTTGCCATGAATTGTCGCCTTTGTTTAGCCAGTCGGGGGAAGACATTGTTGGGGGAGAGAGAATTTAGAGTTTTGGAATGGGGGTGGAGGAGTTGCCGGGGATTTATTTGTAGAGGCGGAGAAAGGGGATTCAGTTTGTTGAGAGATTGTGGGGGAGGAAAGAATGGAATCTTTTTGAATCAATGGATGGTGGGTGTTGGGACCTATAAAGGTGGGGCTAAAAAGAGAATTTTTTTTGGTTATAAATAGAATATTCTAATTCAAATTTGGTTGAAATGAATATTTAAATTAATAAATTCATGTTTTTTTTATTGAGAAGTATATTGGCACTTTTTTAAAATATATTAATAGGGGCTCTGAGGGCATGGGAACTTATTGATCTAGCTAACATTTTTTTAATATTATAATCTTTATAACTGATACGTCATCAAAAAAGTATCTTGATCGGGCATGAATATTGATTTGAACTATGATTTCAGCAAACTTATAGTCAAACTGTGCATCTCGAAAATATGAACACAATGTCACAAAATCCAACCCAATTCGAGCCCAAACATGTCCAAATCAAGGAACCTTTATTTGGTCCGGTGAACGTACGTAGAGCTACGTTCGTCCGACACTGAGATCATGCCACGTAGCAAGCACAAACGAGAAATACCGAGCGCTCCGTACTCCGCCAACATCGACGCCTCCGTCGCCATCCTAAACACCCACATTTGCACCTCCACCAACCTCCTCATCTGGCTCTACCTCGACATCTTCTTCTTCGGCAAACCCTCCGTCATCGGCACCGTTCAGGGCATGATCGTCGGCCTCATCACCGTAACCCCCGCCGCCGGCCTCGTTCAGTCCAGCTCCGCCGTCCTCATCGTCGTCTTCTCTGGCAGCATTCCTTGGTTCACTATGATGGTTCTGCACAAACGCATTCGCGTTTTGAAAAAGATAGACGACACGCTCGCCATTTCCACACGCACGACGTCACGGGGGCGCTGGGCGGGCTGTTGACTGGCCGACCCGAAGCTCACCAAGTTGTTTTTTGGGGATGATCCGAAATTCATCGGGCTGGTTTTCGGGTTGAAGGATGGGCGGGTTTGGGCCGGGTTGAGGCAGATGGGAATGCAGGTGGTGGGGATACTGTTTGTTGGTGCTTGGAATGTGGTGGTGACGACGGCGATATGTGTGGTGATTAGGATGGTGGTGGCGCTGAGGCTGAGGGAGGAGGAATTGGTGGTGGGAGATGATGCCATACATGGAGAGGATGCGTATGCGGTATGGGGGGATGGGGAGACATATGAGAGGTCTGTTCATGGGCATGAGGGGTTTGATGGGGTTAAGGATGAGGAGATGATGTGATTGATTGATGGATGGTTGAATTATTCCGTGCGGAGTCGGACGGGAAGTTTTCATTCGGACTGTGAGTGTACATACTATGTACAAAATAAATAGTGGCATATAATTTGAACCAAAGTATGTATGAAAATTATACTCAATGTACACTCATATTCTGGATGGGAACTTTCTATCTGGATTTTGCTGGGAATAATTTCTTGGGAGATGGGGAGTATCTTTAATGATTTATTTTTTATATTATTTCATTTATTTTATGCGTGTAATTAAATTTTTTATAGTTTTGTTTGTGAAGTTTGGAATTTATGATGGTTTATAAATGAGTATGTTAAGTAAAGGAGTGGTTTTTATATATGTCATAAAACTGTTATGTATTTGTATTTTTTTATAGGTCTTTGTGTAATGTCTTGAAAAATAATTTTATAATTCTGGTATTTAGAAAATTAAGGGTATTATTTGCAAAATTTTATTTTATTTTACATTTTTTATTATGACTCTTGTATTATTGTTCTAATTTGTCATTTGTATTATGATTCTTGTATGATATGACGAAGGGAGACAAAGCTCTTACCTTCTTGGCTAAGCCAAGTTACATCTTTAACATAAATAATCAAACCATTAAACCTTCACCAATCAATCAATTGTATTATCTCATCACCATTAATCCTAATAAAACCTCACACTCATGAATATTTATCTTATACACACTGCCATTCTAATTACCAAAAATACCCCCATCATCACAACCTTAATCAAAACAAGAACAAGCAGAATCCCAACTAATTGTGTTCCTATATGCATAAAACCAACCCTAACACCCCCATTCTTAACCATATAAATCAACTCAATATATTTCAATTCAACCCCAATGAGATACTAAGTCAAATTAGGGTTGATGAGCAAAGCCCAACATGGGGCCCTAGTTGGGTACCACGTTTTGCTCGAACGGGCTCATCCCACCTACACCCACCCATGGTGACTTTCTTACTACTTTTTGAAGTAGGTTTAAAATAAAAAAAAATTTAATTTTTGTACTAAAAATTATTTTAAAAAGCAACAAAAACTAATCAATTGAAACCTGATGCTAGTCCTCTTTCTGAATGAGCTGAAAAGAATTAGGCTGTTGTTCCTTGGAAATAATATATAGCAACAAGCATAAAAGGGTGGCTAGCAACAACACTCATAACACCAACCTGAAAAAGCAATCGCGATGAAATGCACACAATTGAACGAATATCGACGAACTGGCCAGCTCAATGCGTGGACTAGAGCCGACCAGGCTAAAGTGGGTTGACCCATAATCAACTTCGATTTCTTTTGGGACGGCTTTCTTACTGTTTCTTAAAGCAACTTTCTAGTGCAAAAATTAAAATTTTTGTAATAGAAAACTGCTTTAAGCAGCAGTAAAAAAACTGTCCCAAAAGAAATCTAAGGCTTCGTTTGAGACTGCTTTCTTACTACTTAAAACAATTTTTTAATTAAAAAATTAAAACTTTTGTACTAGTAGTAGGAAAGCCATTCCAAACGAAGCCTAAATAACAGACAGAAACAGAGATGAATGCACGCACAAACCTGCAGGAATCCCCATTCCATCAAACATATACACTATCATTTGGGAAACATCTAGTAGATTCTCTGCCATGTAGGAGCAATACAATCATTGTCATGCACTATTGTATAATGTGATAGATAGGACATTTGGTATATGAAAAGAGAGATTCCGAGATGATTTCCTTAATGATTTAGGCTAACATTATACTCGCTTGTGTAGTCTTGCACAATCTCATTGGACACTACCATGGGAATGATATGACTTTAATATATCACAAACTGAAATACATCATAATAGTGATTTGGGTGAAGTTCAAGTCCATGACGAAGACCCAAACTTACATGGAAGAGCTAGAGAGACAATACAAAGTGACACCTTCAAGCATTCAATCGCAACTAGTGATGCCGTCGCTGGATCTCCGATGAACCTGTATGAAAGAATTGCAAGCCAAGCAATGGAACAGGGAAACGGAGCGGTATGCTCCTGTATTTCGTATATTTGATAACTGGTAAAAAGTTGTCTAACAAGCTCTAAGCTATGCTCTCCTATATGTATATTTTCTATTGCTGTAGCAATAAAACAGAAAATACTATAAAAGTAAAAGGCAACATTAAAGCAAACTATTGGAGCAGAAATAAGAAATGGAATATGCGGTAGTGGATGGCGTATCTGGTAGTTAGTCCCGGTTGTGGTATGCCGCAGGAGCACTATACTGCATCAGTTTGTATTGTCGAAAGGTACAAACTGGTGGAAACTGAAATTTTATTTTAATCATATCATACGATGTGCATCATACTGTACGATATGCATTATATTGTATGATATATGATAATCATGCTTAAATTAATCCTATGACTAGGAGAATAATTATGGCTAATTTGTTCGATCAAATCGTACAGGACGATTGGTGACGATCATACTGTACGACACGAGCGATGCATGGGATGATAATTTATTGTCGACTATCGTACAATATAAAATACTATAATTTTTCAACTAATCGTACAGGACGATCCCTCAATTTCTATTGTATGAACCAAGTGCTGCAAGGGATAAAGATTTATCGTCGCCAATCGTATTAGACGATCAATACAAACTCTTGAAATTAAAGTATATAACAATGCAATTCGTAATATCTAAAATTGCTATTTTGTACTAATTATATAAGACGGTCGTAAGATTTTACTAGACAATCTTAATCAACAGATTAAAATATAAGGCTTTTTGAGAGTCTCTCTATTTAAACTCTCACTAAGACTTATTCAACAAACTTTTTGTTTCTATGTGTCTTGAGAGGGAGCATAGAGAAGGAGATTAATAGAGCTTTGGGAGAGAAAAAAGGGAAGTGCTTTTTGTGAGGGATTCACAAGGTTACTCAAAGTAAGGTTCTTGCATGTATTCTTCAAGTCTCTATCTTAATTCTTTGGTGATTTCGGGGATACATTCTATGACACTTGGTTGGAATTCTCTGGCATCACTTGGAGGGTGAAAAATGATTCAATGTACTCCACCTTCTCCTAAAAAGAGAAAAAGCTTCAAGGTACGCTGCATTCATTAAGAGGGTGAAAAAAGATTTCAGGTTCTCTACCTTCACTAAAAGGGTGAAAAATGATTCCAGGTTATTTGCTTCACTAGGAGGTGAAAGAGTAAGGTCCTCTACCGCATCGAGTTGGTGGAAGAGATTTTGTAAGGACTTCTCAGCCTAGCTATGGGGGCTGAAGGAGAGTCACTAATTGTTTAGTGCAATGCTCAGGGGAGGACTCCAGGGAGTGGATGTAGGTTTGACCAAACCAATATAAATTTTGATTTGTTTGTTCTTATTATTTTCACACTTTATGTTTTTGTGATTAATTATATGGTTTAAAAATTTGATCTTTTTATTATTGTTAAATTAATTAGCTTCTGCATCGAGTGATAAAATTATTTGTTTTCATATATTGAAAAAGTTATAAATTTGTTTTTGTTAATGAAAATTTTAAATTACTAATTCAGCCCTTTTTGGGGTCTAGTTGACCCTATGGATCATTAAATATTTATGCTGGATATCACACTAGGGTTTCATTTTACAGATTTCTGAGGGTCTATATTTTGATGTCATGCTAGTTATCTGTCTTTATATATTTTTAGATGTTTCAATAGAAAAATTTACATGTTGGCTAGTCAAGTTGGGACACATAGGATAGTGACATAACACTTCACACTTTAGATTCTTAGAGCATGGCTTTGCCAACTGACACTACTAGATAACGTTGCCACCTATTGTTCTTCTTTTTCCACCACGTTCATTTTAGTTTACAGCATTTTATCATATACTCAATATTTATCATAATTCTAAGTATCATTTAGAATTTGCCCGAGCTTTACAAATTTACCATCTTGTAGGACTTTGCTGCCTTAAGTTTTCTATAGTGGCCTTCAGTTCATGTTCACCCTCTTCCCTTTTCCTTTTAGTTTTCACTTTACATTGGTATTGATGATGTTTCATGTTTTTATGTAGGTTTCAAGGTGAACCAGAAGTTAGTTAGCTAGCTAGCTGCAGGAGACTTTAGCTCAATAACACTTTTAATAGTTTGTGCATTTCCTTTTTGGTTAGATTATATACTCCTATGTCACTCTACACAGGTTCTAGGAGATATTTGGAAACAAACAGTCAGCTCCAGTAGGAAGCCCTGAGTTACTCAGGTACACTTCTTTCTTTGTAGCTTTATATACATTTGCATAATCTTTTCTCTCTTCATTTTGCCGATTCTTCTATTGCTTTGTGCAGGTCCTAGAAGTGAAAAGTGCCCTATCTTGAGTAGAGCGAAGCTGTTGGCTTCCTCTTCAGGCACATATTTAGGAGATAGAGTTTAATCCTCAGTGAAGGACAATGTACTTTTTCTTCTTTTTGACTAATGTAAGCTTATAAAACGATGAAAATTATAAACTTATATATAGATTATGAATTAATAAATAAAGCAATTTATAAATTCAACAGTTCACAAGTTCCCTTCTTTCTACTCTTGTGACTTCAGTGGTTGTTGTACTCATGGTTTTAAACCCTTGTTGGAGTTAGCAGTTGCGCTCTTTCCACAGTTTTGGTTTGAGTTTTGAGGCTTTGATTTCTTCTACCATCTGCTTTATGCGGCAGCCTTTGGTAAAGGACTACCTGATTTGCTTTTATTGACTTGTAAAGAAATTTGCATACCTTCTCCCTTATGCTTCCATCCTTTGTGTTGTGCTTTGGTGGATTTGTCAAAGAAGACATTCGATCCTTGCTTGATGCTTTACAAATTTGTTGAAGGATTTACAAGTGCTGGGTTTAGTGGGTAATACCAAATATAGGTAATTCCTTAACCCTTAACCAATCAAGAAGACTTCAATCTAGGTCACTTGAGTTCATCAAATTAGGTGAGCTAGGTTTTAAAAGCTTTTGTCATCTAATTGCTAAAATGTGGGTTCCTTTAGTGCGACCTTTTTTATAATGTGTTAAGTAAATGGAGCTGCTGATGACTCGATCACATATGGGCTTGTCGAGTCCAACCTAACATGTCTATTCAAACTTTAGACCTGAGCAATGGGAAATGCGCTATCCAATGTTGAATCTACTAAAGTTGGTAGATTAGGAGTTATCCTTTATAATTGAAGATTTTGTAACCTACATATATTCGATAGTTTCTCATGACTCATCCTTCCCATTAAAACTTTTATTCTCTAGTCTATTAGGAGAATTTGTGGACCATGACTATCTGAACGTGTCAAGTCAGATAAATCTTTATGCTTCTTACAATCCCTACTGACGGTTGTCGAAATGGGAGTTCCTTTACTACAACCTTTCTTATGACTTGTTAAGTAGATGGAGATGCCAACGACTCATTTACATTTTAGCTTGTTGAGTTCGACCTTTACACCCATTCGAATCTTAAACTTCAGGCTGTAGAAAAACTTAGGCTGTTCTAGCTCAATTTACATGAGTGTGTAGGGTTGGGGCCTAGGGTTTTCACCCAAACTCTCTCAGTCCTGGCCGAAGGGTGTAGGCGGAAGGCCAAGGAATCAAAGGTGTGTGGGGCTTAGGGTTTTCACCCAAACTCGCTCTTTCTCTCTGCGCTCAAATCACGCAAGAAATAATGATGTGGCTGCGGTGAGAAATCGAAGGTGTGTGGGGCCTAGGGTTAGGGTTTTCTACCAAACTCTCGGTGAAAAGAGGCTTGCTAGGTGGTGGAATATTTGGTTGGAGTAATCACGGTTTCTGACTCATCTTGAAGATTTTGTTTTTCTCTTTACTAAATCTAAGTTGATTATTCTGTCTTGTTCATGGTCTTATATTTGCTTAAATTATTTTGGAAGGGTTTTCATGCTTTTTTTGATATATGGGGTTTTGCTCTCCTAGTCTCCTGGACCATGATGAAAAGCTTAAATTAATTTCTTCACAGAAGTTTACCTCTGAAATGGATTGTGGCTTACTGGGTTCGTCTTTCAAAGGTAGATCTGCTTGGATGATCTTTGTGCAACTATGTTACTAGGCAACCAGTGGATATAATAACTTGCAGCTATGTGCTTTTAGATTTTTTAATAAAATTTTATATTTAGATGTTCGTTAATGCTTCAGTTGGTGTGGTGGGATTCTTGTTATGCCTTGGACAATGCTATTCTCCCCTTGGATGGCCAATTTGGGCAGCCAGGGGATTCATGACCCTTTCTCTGAATATGGCAATTTGAAAAAAAAAACTGAACATTTTAATATGGGTTTGTGATGCCGTCGCTGGATCTCCGATGAACCTGTATGAAAGAATCGCAAGCCAAGCAATGGAACAGGGAAACGGAGCGGTATGCTCCTGTATTTCGTATATTTGATAACTGGTAAAAAGTTGTCTAACAAGCTCTAAGCTATGCTCTCCTATATGTATATTTTCTATTGCTGTAGCAATAAAACAGAAAATACTATAAAAGTAAAAGGCAACATTAAAGCAAACTATTGGAGCAGAAATAAGAAATGGAATATGCGGTAGTGGATGGCGTATCTGGTAGTTAGTCCTGGTTGTGGTATGCCGCAGGAGCACTATACTGCATCAACTAGTTTGTGGGAAGCATATGTTAGTCTTTATCTTATCAAGAAAAATATCATTAATTTCTCAAAGCACAAGTTCTGTCATATTATCCCACTACCAGGCAACAAGTCACCGACGCCATTCAACTGGACAGCATTTAATGCTTGGAACATCGAGAAGAAAACAATTTTTATTTATTTGCAACTTCCATATATCTTGCTGTCATTAGTTAAATATAAATCAATTGAATTAAACATCTTAAATCGTGAATTGTGTGCCAATCCCGCAGGATTAATCAAAATTTAAAATACTTATTGCCAAACAGTTTTCACCATTTAAAACGCTCGCGATTTAGTAAATACTAATTAAGAGGATTTACAAAATTCTACTAAAGTTAAATCCTAGCTGCATCCAAACGGCCCCTTAGAATTGTGATGTCAAACAATTTTCAGGTTTTAAACCTCTCAGTGTTTACTAAATCTGTATTTACAGTATTTACTAAATCCCAATTCCAGCTAAAAGGCCCCTCAAAGACCTATATCAAACAGCAGCCCTAATAGAAATAATACCTTCAAAATTCATAACAGCAATAAAGAGTTTTACAACCAGATATCAAAACAATTCAAGAAAACATAATCAACAAAGTAAAATATTAAACTAAAGGCTAATCAGAACCTCAAGTATATCATCAACACAGGTAAAAAGCAAGGCACATACAGGAAATAACTAGTAGAAGTCAACAAAAGCAAACCCTCATCCCGCGCTCCCTAATTTACTCTGATTCAAAGTGAATTTGCTTGATCCAAACTAGGCGATCCAAACTAGGCCAATCTATGACATGGGTCAAAAGCGATCCCTAGTAGTGTTGGGTCTGATTCAAAGTGAATTTGCTTGATCCAAACTAGGCCAATCTATGACATGGGTCAAATTTTTTTTCTCAAAACCAGACTTAACTTGAAACCTAAAAAGACATGGTTAGAAAATATTAGGAATGACCTTTCTTTATTAGATTTAAACGAGAATTTGACTTTTAATAGGACACAATGGAGAAAAAGGATTCATGTAGCCGACCCCACGTAGTGGGATAAAGGCTTGATGTTGTTGTTGTTGTTGTTGTAGACTTAACTTGAAACCACATAATATAAATCAAACCATTTTGACCCATTAATAATGTGAATCATGCATTTTTTTAAAAATATTAACACGATCTATTTAACCTAAATATACAAACCTTAAAAAAAAAAAGATCTGTTTACCTAGGGGTGTCAATATTTGACACGACACGAAAATCCGACCCGGACCCAACCTGGAAAATCCGGGTTGAACCCGACCCGATTTTAAAGTAAATATCTAGTTTTTGCACAACTTGAAGTTGATGTAAAATGAATTGAGCCAAGATTTCAAATTCAAACCCAACCAAAATAATAATTTTATCAACCCGAATCTAAATTAGGTTGTAGACATCCTTCCATGAGATACGACTCTATCAACCTACCAACCGTTGTCATCAAACTATCTCCTGGCCAACATCACATCACCCAACCAACATCATTGAATCACTACTTGACCTTCATCATTGAAACACTACTCAATCATTATCAACAGATCACTTTCTGACTTCCTTCATCTAACTACCACCAGCCAACATTATTAGATCACCATCTGCTCAAATATAATCCTATGGCTATCGTCCTCTAACCTCCATTGCTTAACCATGATCATTCGGACCATCATCAATGGACCACAGTCCTTTTGACCACCATCACCTAACTACAATCCTCTAACCATTATTGTATAGCTATGGACCTCCAACTAATGTCGCCTCCAACCATCATTGCCTAAATACAATTCTCTGATCATCATCATCTAACTACAATTCTCAGGCATCTATCGCCCAACTATGGTCCTTTTAAAAATTATCCCCTATCTATAATCCTCTAACACCATCGCTTAACTATGATTCTATGATAATTGTTGCCCGATTATAATCCTCTAACCATTATCGCACCTAAAATGCACCAAAAACCAAGGTTATGAAAACCGAACCGGACCACGAACTGGAAGAGGGAGAGGTTCACGATTTGACCGGTCAAACTGGGGTCGAACCGGATGACGTAATAAAATTATTTGATTTATTTTAAAAATAATAAATTAAAAAATAACCTTGTTGGGTCCTGGAGTATTTGCGGCGGTAGAGAAATATATAGTTTAACGTCTTAGCATTGTACAAAGATCCAGCACACACAGATAAAAAAGAGAGGGTGTAGCGATCATAAGAGACACCAGAGTTTTTACGTGGAAACCCCTAAAAAGGGGGAAAAACCACGGGGCCTGACCCAGTTTGAATGAATCCACTAGTATTTGCAGTCGATTACAAATGAGGCCCTTCTTAGGGAGAAGGCTTTGGCTTCATGATACAAATATACATCATATAGAGTGCATTACATAGTGAGAGTTACAATAATCAACATAGATGTGTTTGTTTGGTCGGCATGGTCATAGTTGATAGGATAGAGGCCGAAAAGACCATAGTTGGCAAAAGATTGGGATCAGAAAGACCGTTGTCTGATGATGGAGGTCGGAAGGGCCATAGTAGGCCACAGAGGTTTGAAAGATCATAATCGATAGGAGACTGGGGTCTGAAAGACTGTTGTCTAGTGATGGAGGTAGGAAGGACCGTAGTAGGCGACGAAAGTCTGAAGGACCGTAGTCGGCATGAGACTGGGGTCTGAAAGACCGTTGTCTGGTGATGGAGGTCGGAATGACCATAGTAGGCGACGAAGGTCTGAAGGACCGTAGTCCGCAGGAGACTGAGGTCTGAAAGACCGTTGTTCGGTGATGGAGGTCGGAAGGACCATAGTAGGCGACGAAGCTCTGAAGGACCGTAGTCGGTAGGAGATTGGGGTTTGAAAGACCGTTGTCTGGGGATGGAGGTCGGAATGACCATAGTAAGCGACGAAGGTCTGAAGGATCGTAGTCGGCAGGAGACTGAGGTCTGAAAGACCGTTGTCTGGTGATGGAGGTCGGAAGGATCATAGTAGGCGACGGAGGTCAGAAGGACCGTAGTCGGCAGGAGACCGGAGTCAGAAAGACCTTTGTCAGTTGATGGAGGTCGGAAGGACCATAGTAGGCTACGGAGGTTAGAATGATCATAGTCAGTAGGAGACCAGGGTCAGAAAGGCCGTTGTAGTAGGGCGGTACTCTGGTAGAACTCTGGGCGTCAGGTAGTGACCCATCAAAAGTTTGGGCCTCAGGTGGTGTCTTCGTTGAACACAGGGTCTCAAGTGGCTATTCGGCAGAGGTGAGGGCCTAAAATGGTGGTCCGATGGAGCAATAGCGTCAGGCGGTGGTCCGGTGGAGGTGAGGGCCTCAAGTGGTGGTTCGGCGGAGCAACGAAGTCAGGCGGTGGTCCGGCGAGACTCCGGTGGTGGTCCAGTGAGGCTCCGGCGGTGGTCCGATGAGGCTCCATCAGTGGCCTGGCGAGGGTGAGGGTCTCAAGTGGTGGTCCGGCGAAGCTCCGGCGAGGCTCCTGCGGTGGTCATGGAGGAGCTTCTTCCTTTTCTTATCTTCTTCTCTTCTTGCTTGGGTCCCTCTTCAAGAGAAATGAGGGGTCTATTTATAGATTTTCTGGATTGGCATGGTCCGTAAATAGGTGAGAGATCAAGGGTAAATGGGGAGTGGTTGGATGTACGGCCGATATTGAACCCCTTGATAATGGACCGTTCGCCAGGCATTTGGAGGCTTTAATGATTTTGGAATTCAGCAATCTTGGGCTCGTTGGATTCGTCTCGCCGAGCCAATTGATTCGACTATAAGCTTGTTATGTTTGGAAACCGTTTAGTAATTCAAACAGTGGTACGAAGCTTCCAACAGAGCTTCGGGTCTTTGATTTGGACTCATTTGGGCTCAGATTGAGCCGAATTTGGTGTCGTTGGGTTCGTATTTCCGAGACGCTCAGTTTGACTATAAGTTTGCTGAAATCAGAGTTTGAATGATCTCAGATTTAATTTTTGAAGTTTCCGGCTTGATTTTGCATCGAGATTCGTGTCCGATCAAGATAATTTTTGGAGGACGTATAAAACCTAAATAAATAAATGCTAAAAAAATAAAAACAGAAGTCATCCCCTAAGTGATTCAATTTTTGGCTTTTGCTTGCCCAAAATGGCAAAAAAAAAAAAGGTGTAAATGTTTAGTTTTCTCATTTACTTTTGTGCTGATGATGTTTTGATATTTAACAAAACTTCTATTCCTAATGTTAAAAAGTTAAATGATATTTTGGATTATTTCTCTCTTTGTTAATCATAATGAAAGTTTAGCTGTTTTTTCTTAAAATACTCTGGAGGCAAATAGCATTTGCTAGCTTTTGAATATTTCTAAAGCTCAAAGTAATATGAAATATTTGTGCATAATTATATTTATATATACTAAAAGCCTTATTACTTCTGATTTTTATCCTTTGCTGAATAAAATCACTTATTTACTTGTTGGTTTGAAGGCTAAGACCCTCTCGTTTGCAGGTAAAGTAAACTTCAATTTATGAAATTTACTATTTGAAATCTTATTTCTTACTAGTTCAAGAGTCTTGTTAATCTTAAATATTGCCTCAAATTCATAGGAAAGGTATGCTCCAATATTCTTTTTCATAGTGATGTTAATGCTAAGAAAATTTATATTATTGCTTAGAAAGATGTGTGTAGGCCTAAGTGTTATGGGGGTCAAGGTCTTCCAGATCTTAATGATTTATATTATGCTTATTGTTATTCTTTAATATGAAGGATATTAAATTGACATTATCTCTTGTCTGGCTGAGTTAAGCATAAATACATTTCTTTATAGAAGCCTCGGCTTCTGTTTATTAGAAATACTTATGCTCTATTGCTGGAAAAATTAAGGATAAAATTTCTTTTATTATTAATTCAAATAGCTCTCTTTTCCTTCTATTGGGACCCTTAGTGTGTTGGTCACACTTTACATGATTTAGAAGTTAACATCTGTTATTGTTGGCATTCAGTTTCTAAAAAGAATTTTATTAGTAATGGCAGTTGGTCTTTGCTGGATACTTTACCGGATTTTGTTTCTTTAACTGTTTCTCGTATTTCTATATAAGATACTGTTTTTTCCTTGCTTGTAATGGGATGCTTTCTACTCCTTTTAAAAGCTTTCATATGGCTTTTTATAATAGCTTTTTAAGAGTAGAATGGTGTTCTTATATTTGACATAAGAGATTTACTCTATGTTTTTCTTGCTATGCTTGGATGGCTTTGCTAAAAGGGTTATAAAAACCGCTAACATTCTTTATAAATGGAATTTAAATACACCTCTGACTTGTGAGTTTTGTGCTAGAGTTGAAGAATATCATAATCATCTCTTTTTTGAATATGAGTTTTCTTTTTTGAATCTTTCAGAATAGATTCCCAAATTGAAGCATTTCATTTTTAAGCATACTCTTATTCAAGTATTTAACTTTATTTCTGATTTAGATTTGGCTAAGGATGCTAAGAATATATTTTTCTTGCTTCTTGTTTTACTATATTGTTTGTGGAAAAAGAAATGAGAGAAGATTTGCGAGTCATTTCAATTAGCGGTGTCAATTTCGGGTCACGCTGGTCCACGGGCAGTCGGGCAGCCATTTTAAATAGGTTTATGGGTTGACCCGGCAACCCGTTGGGTCAACCAGAACCTGACCCGTTTTTCAAACGGTTCGAATTTGAGAACCCGAACCCGACCCGTTTAGGAAACGGGTCGGTCTAACCCAAAATTTCCGAGTCAGATTTTTGTGTCGTGTCAAATATTGACAACCCTAATTTTAATAGCAATGTTTGATTGGCAGACTTATTAAACAGGCTATTTTGGCTAATATTTCCTCTCGGAAATCTTTCCATGAGATTCAATTTTTGATTCCTTGATCCTTCTGTTCTGTTGGTTCTTGGTTGTTTATTTTTTTGTATTATTTGGTCGTTTCCAAGAGGGGGTTTATTTTATTTTATTTTTTTGCTTCATTTTTTTTTTATTTTTTTGGTCTAGGTTTTTTTTTTTTTTTTGGTTTTTTTTTTTTTTTTTTTTTTTAATTTTTTAGTTGAGGTTGTTCTTCTCTATCTGATTGCAATTCAGATCTTTTTATTGGGTCTTGTTGGAGTTTTTTTTTTTTAAAAAAATCTCCTTTTCTGCGGCCTTATGGCGCTTTGTTTTGTTCTTTGCCACCCTGGTTGGAGGAAATCTTTTTTGTTCAAAATCATTAATATTCTAGGGTGTTAAATGTAAAAAATTATATGTTAAATTGTGATAAATTCTGAGAAATTATTTGGCAAAGTAATTGAGGATTTAAGACAAATGGTTTATTTATAAATTAAATTTTATGTATTTTAAATTTAATTTTCTTGTTAAAAATGAATTACTTATTAACTTTAATTTTATTTATCTTTAAAAAGTTTTAATGATAAATAAAATAACTATTAGTTGATTTATGTTACAAATTATAAAATTTGTTATTTAAGAGCTAATTATCAAATTACTTATTATATTATTCATTATCTAATTATAATTTTTGAAGCCTAACTAATTTGTTAGTTATTGTTGAAATTAGAAATTATTTAACTAATACTCATATTAATGATATAATTAATTATTTAAGCTTTTGATTAATTTTTAATTAAATGTCCAAGGTTACTTTTCATCTTCTTTCCGTGCTGCTTCGTTGTTGTTGATTTTCCTGGTCATCATTTCTTCATGCCTGCTTCGGCTTCTCGTGCTGTGCGTGCTTTGCGTAACGGGAGCTCGCCCGCTGCTTCGCCTCCTATGAAGGCCTCGGATTGGAAGTCACGAAGGGAGCTCGCTCCCTGCGTAGGTATCCTTTGACTCTTCCTTCCTTCATGATGGGAGCTAGCTAGCTCGCAAGCTCGTAAATCCCATTATCGGTAAATTCTTAAATTCATTAAACCTAGGGATTTAATAAATCCTAAATTTATGTGGTAAATCCTAAATTTACTAAGGACTGGGATTTATAGAGCGTTCGAAAACCGTTTGGCCAGATTTACCGTGAATCTAACGTAAATTCGAGCATAAATCTGATACCAAACGGCCCCTTTAGTTTGGACCGGGTCGTACACGAGAGTTGAGAGGCTTCCAATTTCTATTTTTGGATGCTTTGGTTTAGTCCGGAACAATTTTTTTATTATTTTTTAAAATAAATTTTTAGCATAAAAATTGTAATTATTTAAAATATTTATCTAAAAATTATTGTAGAAAACAATAAAAAAATTATCGCAAACAAACAAACGAAGACTTCTTTTTTCTACTCAAGAAACCTGCAGCCATTTTGGGGACTCTTTGCTTTAAAATTAAAAAATCTACTCTCTCTCTCTCTAAAGTATCTAATTTGAAGAATTTCTATGAAAGAGATCTCATCTATTGAGGTATTTTTATTGGGATTTTGTCATTAATTGCTGAATTTATTTCTCTTACTTATTTTATCTGTGACCTAATATGATTCTTTTGCTTTCTTTGATTTGTTGGACTTTGGATGTTCCTATCAAGTAATATTTTGTAGTCTCTCTTAGAGATGTTGCTTTTTTTCTAGTGTTGCTCAGATGGTGGTTTCTTTTATCTTTTTGAAGTTGTTTCTCTTAGATGGGGGATATACTCAGTTTAGGGTTTCATGTGTGTCTATGGATCCAATCAACTTCAGAAGTCTTTTTGATGCCTTCGATGGTTTGAGGATATCTTTTTATGGATGATGAATGTCATTGCGCTTATATGATCTTTCATCCCCTTGGATGATCTGCAGATAGGGGTGTCAATATTTGACGTGTCCAAAAATTTTTGGATTATAGTCAACCCGTTTGAAAAATGGTTCGGGTTCGGGTAAACCCCTTTGAGAAAGAGGTCAGGTTTGAGATTTTGACCCGTTTGTAAAATCGTGTCGGGTTAGGATTGATTCAGAAACCTGAAATCAACCCTAGTTTGACCCAAAATTCTTGCTACCACGCTTCGGCTCTCATCTTGTTAGCCCACCAACGACGAGCGAACTGTACTCCCGCATCTCGGCGGTGATTTACGGGATTAGCACCACAGTGGCCCGAGTTAAAATTATCATTAAATGTAAAAACTGTAACATAACTTTTAGAATTAGCAGCAATCACCATT
This sequence comes from Dendrobium catenatum, assembly GCF_001605985.2. NCBI lineage: Eukaryota > Viridiplantae > Streptophyta > Magnoliopsida > Asparagales > Orchidaceae > Dendrobium > Dendrobium catenatum. The sequence continues at coordinate 170,994 of NW_021319167.1, forward strand.
GAACTTTTCTCATTGCCTTCATGAATCACTTATTCCCAGACTTCTATGAATAGGTCGGCCCAAATTACATTCATTTAAAAAACCCTAAATCCTAAACCCTTCTCAGGTCGGCCCAAGGATACACAAAGATCGCGAGCGTTTCCCCCCAAAGGATATTCTCCTAACCCTCGGCGCCGGCATGCTCTGGCTCGGCTAGACCTGTTTTAACGGCGACGCTCCTTACGCCGCCAACTTCGACTCCTCCGTCGCCATCCTAAACACCAACATGTGCACCTCCATCAGCCTTCTCATCTGGCTCTGCCTCGACATCTCCTTTTTCGGCAAACCCTCCGTCATCAGCGTCGTTCAGGGCATGATCGTCGGCCTTGTCACCGTAACCCCTGCCGCCGGCCTCGTTCAGTCCAGCTCCGCCCTCCTCATCAGCGTCTTCTCCGGCAGCATTCCTTGGTTCACCATGATGGTTCTGCACAAACGCATTCGCTTTTTGAAAATGATCGACGACACACTCGCCATTTTCCACACGCACTGCGTCGCGGGGGCGCTGTGCGGGCTGTTGACGGGCCTGTTGGCCGACCCGAAGCTGACCAGGTTGTTTTTTGGGGATGACCTGAAATTCATTGGGCTGGTTTTCGGGTTGAAGGATGGGCGGGTTCGGGTCGGGTTGAGGCAGATGAGAATGCAGGTGGTGGGGATGTTGTTTGTTGGTGTTTGAAATGTGGTGGTGACGACGGCGATATGTGTTGTGATTAGGATGGTGGTGGCGCTGAGGATGAGGGAGGAGGGATTGGTGGTGGGCGATGATGCCATACATGGGAGGATGCGTATACGGTATGGGGGGATGGGGAGACATATGAGAGGTCTATTCATAGGCATGAGGGGTTTGATGGGGTTAAGGATGAGGAGATGATGTGATTGATGTATGATTGATGGATGGTTGAATAATTCCGTAGGGAGTCGGAAAGGAAGTTCTCAATTTAGAATCTATCTTTTTTTAACTTAATTTAGGATCGACATGGCATTGACAATTTTAAATTTTTTTTATTAGAATTGTTATATAAAAAGATAAATTATATAAGAAAAAAATTTACAATCAAAATCACTTCATATTTTACCTGCATTATACCTACAAATTTTCTTTTTGAGTCTTCATACTTTGAAATCATTGTACAATCACTTTATTATCAATATTATTAAAAATATCTTTTTTCAATATAAGTAATCAAACAATCATTCGTCCAAGAGTCTCTCATTCAATTACACAAATGATTCTTCACATTTTTTTTTCTCTAGGAGTTAATTTCTTTGACAGAAGAAATTATTATTTTTTATTTTTTGCTCTCTAACCAAAAATATGTGTAAAAAGATCTCTCTAAGTTTTTTTTTGACATAAAAACTCTCTTTAATGTAAAAAACTAATTAACAATTAATTTTTAATTTGTTTGACATTCTCCAATGAGTGTATTATATTTATAAAATATCTAATCTCTTTGGCATAAATTTTAGAGAAGATGGTTTGATAAATTAAAGCTTGCTTTAATATTATTAATTGCTATTACAACAATCGAATGAGTGTTTTTAGTTATGAAAATTGTGAAGAATCATTTGTGTAATTGAATGAGAGACTCTTGGATGAATGATTGTTTGATTACTTATATTGAAAAAAGATATTTTTAATAATATTGATAATAAAGTGATTGTACAATGATTTCAAAGTATGAAGACTCAAAAAGAAAATTTGTAGGTATAATGCAGGTAAAATATGATGTGATTTTGATTGAAAGTTTTTTCTTATATAATTTATCTTTTTATATAACAATTCTAATAAAAAAATTTTAAAACCGTCAGTGCCATGCCGATCCTAAATTAAGTTAAAAAAAGATAGATCCTAAATTGAGAACTTCCCGTCCGACTCCGCACGGAATTTTTCAATCATCCATCAATCATACATCAATCACATCATCTCCTCATCCTTAACCCCATCAAACCCCTCATGCCCATGAACATACCTCTTATATGTCTCCCCATCCCCCCATACCGCATACGCATCCTCCCCATGTATGGCATCATCGCCCACCACCAATTCCTCCTCCCTTATCTTTAGCGCCACCACCATCCTAATCACCACAAATATCGCCGTCGTCACCACCACATTCCAAACACCAACAAACAACATCCCCACCACCTGCATTCCCATCTGCCTCAACCCGGCCCGAACCTGCCCATCCTTCAACCCGAAAATCAGCCCGATGAATTTCGGGTCATCCCCAAAAAATAACCTGGTCATCTTCGGGTCGGCCAGCAGGCCCGTCAACAGCCCGTCCAGCGCCCCCGCGACGCCGTGCGTGTGGAAAATGGTGAGTGTGTCGTCGATCTTTTTCAAAAAGCGACTGCGTTTGTGCAGAACCATCATGGTGAACCAAGGAATGCTGCCGGAGAAGACGCCGAAGGCCCGTCAATAGCCCGCCCAGTGCGCCCGCGATGCCGTGCGTGTGGAAAATGGCGAGCGTGTCGTCGATCTTTTTCAGAAAGCGAACGCGTTTGTGGAGAACCATCATAGTGAGCCAAGGAATGCTGCCAGAGAAGACGCCGATGAGAAGGGCGGAGCTGGACTGGACGAGGCCGGCGGCGGGGGTTATGGAGACGAGGCCGGTGATCATGCCCTGGACGGCGCCGATGACAGAGGGTTTGCCGAAGAAGGAGATGTCGAGGCAGAGCCAGATGAGGAGGCTGGTGGCGGTGCATATGTGGGTGTTTAGGATGGCGACGGAAGCGTCGATGTTGGCGGCGTACGGAGCGCCGCCGTTGAAACCGGTCCAGCCGAGCCAGAGCATGCCGGCGCCGGCGAGGGTTAGGAGGATGTTGTTCGGAGGGAAGCGCTCGCGGTCCTTGTGTATCCTTGGGCCCACCTGAGAAGGATATGAAATAAAATAAAACTTTGGAATTCATCTAAATTAATTTTTTAATATTTCTTGATTTTTTTAAATTTGAATGAATTTTTTATTCTTTCAATTTATAAGTAAAATATAATATAAATATTAATTGATTAATGATATATTATGTTTATCTCAAAGTAAATTTAATATATATAAAAAGAGCACATGGATTGCAAGTAAGATATAAATATATATATATATATATAATCTCAAAGTAAATTTAATAGATATAGAATTTTCTTCAATTTTAAAATATGGTTCAAACATTGATTTAGTATATTTTTCATGGAAGGCTGGGAATAGGTGATTCATGAAGGCAATGAGGAAAGTTCAATGGTGATTGTTGCTAATTCTAAAAGTTATGTTACAGTTTCTACATTTAATGATAATTTTAACTCGGGCCATTGTGGTGCTTGACACTGGACCGGAGAGGGCTCGACGAATCCACGTCGACGATCCAGTGGCGGTCGCCGGATAACTCCAAGAACTTCTCGGAGGAGAGGGATCACCACCTGAAATCCTTTAGGATACAGAAAACCCAAAAACAGTAAAATTACTCAAATATTATTCATATCTCAAAATCTATCTTATTACAAACATTGGCTATCTATTTATAGCCAAAAAAGAAGCATCATAATAGGCTACATACAAAATAAGAAAGCATTTCACTTCTATAGCCCTATAACTATCAAATGGACTTAATATAGCCTGAAGTTTAATACAATTAACGTCTCAGCTCTGGCGTCATACTTACCGGGGTAGGAAGAACTTCAGGCTCATAAGAGGATGCCCGGTTGTCCACATTAAGGAGGCGGATTTGATTGGCTAAACTGGTCAGGATAGTTCCACCCGATGTCAATTTGCCTACCAATTTTCAATCTCTCAAGAGAAGCATAAGCAGATGGAATACTTGTGATTGTGAAAGCATCTAGGACCAAAGGTGTTTCTTTCAGCCATCTAGAGGAGAAGAGAAGAGCTTCACAATCCAACCCATTGAGGAGATCTTCACATGCAATTTTTTTATCAACAATGGCAAGCGTAATTGATGTCTTGTTCGGAACATTGTGAATGAATAGTTCCGGTTGGACATTTGGCTCCGGCTGGCCATCCATTTTACCCTCGTCATCATCATATGCGGGCTGATCAATATCAAGAACTTCTACGGATATGTCATCGTCATACATGTCATACCTTGGCTCGTCGTAGAGAGGAAAAGATGACGATTTCAGCAACGAATCTTCAAACCCATCAAACATGGACTCGATTGAGGAGGCGGAAGACTTACGAGGTGACCCTTTAAAAATGTCTTCGTAGGGAGAAGGAAGTTGATTGAAAATATGTAGGCCAAATTTGTTTTCTCCATCACCTCGGGATCCTTGTTCGGCCCTAGCAGAAACTCGCCTTCTTATATCCTCCTCTTTCGAAAAATCTTGGTAAAATACATTAACATCTTCTTGATGATCCACTGTTTCTTGGTGTTCAATTCCTATTCGTCTTTGAGGTAGCCGTTTAATTCGGGCATGAGATGATTTCTTGTGCCTGACTTCCACCCAAGAACAAGGATTGATATCGTTCTTTGTTGTTGGAATGGCTTGGACAACACCAAGAAGGGTTGAGGCGTTGTGGTGGAAGACTCTTGCTTGGGGAAATCATTCTTAACGTCGTTGATTGGTCGGTTTGATCGTGCAGGGGCACAGTCGGTAAATACTACATGCAGGAAGGGATGCGGGCAACTGGGTCGCACGCGAAGATGAAGCGGGCTGAAGGCGGGGTGTGCGGGATGTGGACGCTCGCCAGTTGCTTGTGTAGGCGAACCGACTCGGGGTACCCCAAGTGCGGGACATGCAGGACTCACGGAAAGCAGGTTCAGAGCATCGGAATTGCAGAACTGGGCGGTCTGGCTCACAAAAATGGGATGTCGGATGCGTGTGGGGGCGAGGTTTCTCGAATCACCATTTCCCATGGCCTTCCTTTGCTCGAATTTTGCGAGACGTTGTTGTAGTAGCGCGACCTCCAGCTGTATATCTTCAAGCACTTCTTGAATTGGTTGTTGGGGTTTTTGTCGAGGCGGTATCTTGTCGGCTCTGATACCAAATGACACCGGACCGGAGAGGGCTCGACGAATCCACGTCGACGATCCAGTGGCGATCGCCGGATAACTCCAAGAACTTCTCGGAGGAGAGGGATCACCACCTGAAATCCTTCAGGATACAGAAAACCCAAAAAGAGTAAAATTACTCAAATATTATTCATATCTCAAAATCTATCTTATTACAAACATTGGCTACCTATTTATAGCCAAAAAAGAAGCATCATAATAGGCTACATACAAAATAAGAAAGCATTTCACTTCTATAGCCCTATAACTATCAAATGGACTTAATATAGCCTGAAGTTTAATACCATTAACGTCTCAGCTCCGGCGTCAGTGCTAATTATTCAAGTAGGCTGTTGTGTAATCATTGGCATCCTCTTCCACTAGATTGGATCAAAGTTAATGTTGATGCTTCATTATTACTGTCATATAAAGTTGGAAATAGTGGTGACTTTAGTCATAATAAAGGTAGATTTTCTTCTGGCTAACTTTTGATTCAAGGCTTCAGTACATCCCTAGCCAACACTCACATTAGGATTCTACTACATCATGCAATAATCACAAAAACTTCAAACAAAAAAATCCTACTCCATCATATGAAGTTCAAACAAAAATTTCAAGTTAATGCAACTTAATGTACTCTCCTACACTTAACAAGTACGGCCCCCCTCAACTCTTTAATTAAGAGAAAATTTTCAAGAACTAAGTTTTACAGAGCGTTGAAAGTGAATAAAAACCTCACCTTCTAATTTGCTTATAATCTATCTCAAATTCTAGATTGATGTATACAATGATGACAATTGCTCACAAGATTAAATAGAATGCGTAAACAATTAAGCTTACATATCACAAAGTATCCTAATAATTGAGTTGAGATAAAGATACTACTAATAGATTTTACACCTCAACGAAAATATTAAATGATTATATAGTTGTGTCCTTGATGGTGTACTAGTTTACTTCTAAATGAAATCTAGTAAAATTAATTTTTGAAGACATGTTACACTAGTAGATTTTGGGAAAATTAAATTGACATTTACGAAAAAAATATCATGCTGCTAATAGATTTTACGACTAGGAACCATTCATGCAATGTCTTCATCTAATTCATAGAGAAAAATATCATTGAAACCAAGTGACTATATTAAAAGATAGATTCCCAAATGATTAGTTATTGATGGAAGCTTTGTTAATAATAAAATTGATAGCATCTTGATCTACTACTGCCTATATATGTAGATTAGAAGTCAATAGAGATCCCTATGAAACTTGAGGTGAAGCCGTAAAGTTAAAAGGTCATTTAGAGTCAAATAATGCAAGATATATTGAACTGAAGATACCGAGAGAAAAATTCAAATGATAATGCTTCAAACAATCAGCTGTTTTCATGGTAATGAGGTTGTTGTGCTTCAGGATGTTTGCAGGAAGGTGGCTAATCAACCACTGGGGACATCATCTGAGTCTGAAATCAATGAGATGGGATGTCTGTTTTCTCATTTGCTAGATGGTTGCTTATCTCTCCCAATTAACTTGTTGGATTTTCCTATCACGCTACTGTGAAGGTAAGGGAAGGCATCATTGCCAAAATCAAGAATAAAATAATTGATGGGATGGTGCAAGGTGGATCTGTAGAAAGAAGCAGAGTTCTTGATAGGCTGGTGGAGGAAGAGAACTTGACATATATTCAAATAGCTGATTTCATCATAAGCCTGCTTTTTACTGGAAATGAAACTATAACTAAAACAATTATGTTTGCTGTTTACTTCCTCACTCAATGTCCTCAGGCATTAGTGAAGCTCCTGATTGAGCATAAGAGCATCAGAAGGAGCCACAATGAGATTCTTGAATGGGATGGCTACAAAGCAATGCCTTAAGTCAATGCGTTATTGATGAAACCCTTAGACTTGGGGAATATAAAAACTTTACTATCCCACAAGGATACCTTGCAGTACCATTTCTATTAGCTATTCACTTGGATGAAGGAATATACCCTGGAGCTTTACCATTCAATCCATGGAGAAGGTTGGTTGAAGAGAAGAAAAGAAATTGGAGAACTAGCCCATATTTTTCACCTTTTGGAGGAGCAGCTAGATATTGCCCTGAGGCTGAAATTTTACTTTTTCTGATTGATCTTATACTACAATTTCTAGGAAAGCATGTTGAAAATCTAGCATGTGCATAAGCCCAAAGGAAGGCTTTACTTTCAGTGACTTTGCTTCTAGCTTGTACTAATCCAAACGAGCTTGTAGACATGCATCGAAAATCTTTGATCCGGAGGGTTGCTAAAGTTTTCTATGCCTACCTCCCTCCCGATGACGTACCTCGATGGAGTCGAGCTCTTCTGACGCAAGGAGAATATGATGCGGAACATCTTAGTTAAAGTATTTCTTAAAAATAGTAGATATAATTTGTCACATTTTTTTCTAGAATATTTTGTTTATGTTGGATAATTAATATTATTATATTTTGAAACCTTTAAATTTATATTGATTTCCTATCATTCCAACAGACTCATTTCTTCTACATCAGTAACGCACATAAATATGAAATAATAATCCTCCTAAAAAAATCGGTTGAAATGTCAATAAGCGCATCCGCAATGATGATAACAATTGTCTCTTGCCATTGTTCAAAAATCACAGGAGTTCTTGCCTCTCAGCCTCCTACAAAAATGCTCCGCCCTCCGAGATACGAGCTTACCACCTCATAAAAAGAGAATTTGACTTTCATTTAATAACAAAATCATTTCTTGTCTTAATATCTTGAATTTCAAACTCCTCTCCATTTCTTCAATAATCCCAACTAGTAATGTTGATTGCCCCTAGCTTGAATTTTTAGGACAAAAAGGATGGCAGAATGGTATCATTGCTCTCGTGTATTTTATCTTGCAAAATAAAAGCAATAGTCTCTATCTTTGAAGATTTTGTGTAGTTAAACTCACCAAAAGACTGGTGAATTAAATGTAATATTGGCTATAAGCTTCTTTCGAAATTCATGAATTCAAATCTCATACAATGAATGTATGCTGATATTTGGACAGTTTAACCACAAAAATTATATATGCTTATGTTAGATATTATTGCTGGCAAGAATATACGCTGCGATATAGTTAGAAATTTTCATCTTAGTGTTGTACGGATTAAAGAGCAGCTTCATCCACTTTCCTTAGGACCAGGTTTCCTGGTTGGAAGGCTTTCTCTTTGACGTGAAGGTTATAGTACTTGGCAGTTCTTCATTTTATTTCCTCTTGTTGAAGGGCGGCTTGTACTCGAAGTTCTTCTCATAAGTTGACATCTATTGATCTGTAAGCCTCCTTGATTAGACTCTTCTCATTCGCTAAGTTCGGTGGTCGTATTTGGGGTTGTGGACTAGTACCCTTTGGCTTGATGACACATTTCAAAGTCATCCGGTATTTTATTTAGACAATTACAACATCAAAAGCATCACACCAAAAACCATATAAAGTTCACTTTCAAGGCAAACTATAACCTGCAATCAATGATGCAAACACAGCGAAAGAATCAGTATGAGTAAGAGATTGTTCATAACATCAAAACAATAAAAAGCTAATTCACCTCCACATTTGTATCCAACCGGTCTGTTGGCAATTTTACAACGCTTGGGTATTGTCACAGCGACACCCGGATTCACACCAGCACTCTTTGCAGTATTTGAGAGCATGACGGCACACAGACACTTGGGGTTCTGATCTATCTTTTGAATCGCCGAGCAGCATGATGCTGAAACTGCAGCATTCACATCCTGTGAAGCCGAAGCACATGGAGCCATTTGAAAGGCCATTATATCTGCAGAAATACTCCCACATTCTCCAGCTCCATTGACCCTTTCAAAACCTGCACAGCTAAAAAAAAGTAGAGCAAGACTAACAAAGCACTTCACCTTGGCTTCCATTCTTATGATGAGCTTAGCATTTAGTCCTATGTGGGTTTTTATATAGAAGAAAGATATCTGCAATGGTGGAAGGACACCTCGTAGCCCACTTAGTCTTGATGGATGAAGCACTAGCTACACTACAGCTTGTTTATTGCAGCACTTGCTAACTTTCGGGACACAATGGATGAAGCATTATTGCCTGCTTCAATTTTAAATAAGTGGGCTGCTATATCTATGCAGATCTATAGATTGATAAGAAGAACAATATTTGGTACCATTTGATTGCCCACGATATTTTTCATCAACCAAGATGAAAGGAGAAATTAAAAACAGTTAATAAAATATTTTATATCTTTCAAATATCAATCCTTTTGCATCCATGATTGTATATATTTCACCGTTGATTGGGTTCTTATTTAGAGATTTTATATAGTTCAAATATCAAAGATTCATAAAACTGTTCCGTCACTTATGATACTTTAATACGGGTTCTAAGAAAGATGTATATCGCTAGGGATCTAAATCTAGAATCAGGTGCTAGAATTCAAAATCATAATTCCTCATAACTCTTTAATGCCCGTCTTCAGTAATAGAATTCAACTCTACCCAATCCCTTGCAACACTTCGGAGAGTTTATTATATTGCTAAAATACGAAAAAAAACTCTAAACATATTTTATGGAATATTTTTTTTTTATGTTGGATAATTAATATTATTATGTTTTGAAACCTTCAAATTTATATTGATTTCTTATCAAAGCCTTATATGGGATCCTGGTTGGGTACCCATTGGGTACTCATGCTTTACTTGGATGAGCTTTGGCCACCCACACCCACCCATGGTGACTTTCGGGATGCCATACCCACCTATACCCACCCACCTTCCATATTTTTTGAACGTAGTCTGCCACAGATTGATGGCCTTGAGGCTTGCTGCCCTTTGCTCTGATTGTAAACTTTCAAAATGCATATCATAATTTATCGTAGTCGCAACATGGTTAAGTGTTGCACACTATGTAGTGATGATTGCAATAATATAAGATATACGATGATTAGTAATATAAATCGATTTATCCTCTGATGTTGAGTACCCACCGATAAGGCCATGGGCGTACCCATAACCACCCATACCCAATGGGTATGGGTGGTTGAGGGTATGGGTACCCAATGCAGGGCTCTGTTTCTTATCCTTCTAGCAGACTCATTTCTTCTTCTACATCAGTAATGCACATAAATATGAAATAATAAACCTCCAAAAAAAAAAAATCGGTTGAAATGTCAGTAAGCGCAGCCACAATGATGATAACAACTGTGTCTCTTGCCATTGTTCAAAAATCATAGGAGTCCTTGCCTCTCAGCCTCCTACCAAAATGCTCCTCCCTCCGAGAAATCCAACAGCTCCACGCCTTCGCCATCAAGTCCCGCCTTCACTGGGGCAACTCCTTCCTCTCCAAGCTCATCGACGCCTCGACCCTCAATCCGCCGCCTCTGTCCATGTACCACGCCCACAAGTTGTTCGACCAAATTTTTCATAGGGATGTTGTACTATTCAACACACTTAGCCGCGATTACTCACGTTCGCATGAATCGCACCAAGCCACTGTCCTCTTTTGCCATATGCTTAAGGCTTCCATCGCCCCTGATGCCTACTCCTTCCCCTCCCTGCTCAAGGCATGTGCATCCGCCCACGCCCTCTGTGAGTGGAAGCAGGCACATGCGGCCACCATCATATGCGGCTTCGCTTCTAACGCCTTCGTGCTCCCCGCCCTCATTAACATGTACTCCCAATGCGGCGACATCAAAGCCGCCCACACCATCTTTGACCATGGGACCGACCTGTGCATCGTCTCTTACAATTCCATGATCACAGCCTGCGTGCAGAGCAGTCGACCAAGCGAGGCATTGCCGTTGTTCCGAGAGATGCAGTCTAGGCTGCTCCGTCCTACCAACATCTTGTGCTTGGCATTCTCGCCGCCTGTACTTTGATAGGGGCGCTTTACCTTGGAAAGTGGATACATGAGTATGTGAAGAAGAACAGCTTATCATCCTATGTTAAGGTGAACACAACACTCATCGACATGTACAGAAAGTGAGGTAGCTTGGAAGATGCTATCGGAGTGTTCAACAGGATGGAGTTTTGAGATACTCAGGCATGGTCGGCCATGATAGTGACTTATGCGATTCATGGACAAGGTATTTTGATACTCAAGCTGTTCGACGAAATGCTCCAGAAGGGAGTTAGACCGGACATCATAACCTTTTTGGGAATCCTATACTCTTGTAGCCACTCGGGCATGGTTGAGCAAGGCCTTGGATATTTCCGCATTATGTATAGTGATTATGGAATCTGTTCGGGAATCAAGCATTATGGTTGCATTGTTGATTTGCTGGCTCGAATGGGGAAACTGGAAGAGGCTTATGATTTTATCAATGGTTTGTCGATCGAGCCAAAGCTGATTCTGTGGAGGACTTTTCTGTCAGCCTACGCAGGGCATGGGAATGTTGACCTCAGTAAAAAAGTGTTCGACAAAATCATTGAATTGGATGGTTCACACGGCGGTGACTATGTGAAATTATCAAACATGTGCGCATTGAATCGAATGTGGGAGGATGTGAACGAGATTAGAAGTTGATGGGTGGGAGAGGGGTGGTGAAGGTTCCAGGATGCAGCTCCATTGATGTTGACAGCAAGGTGCATGAGTTCTTCGCCAGTGATGGGAAACATCCAGATTCTAAGAAGGTCCATAGGATGGTGGATGAGGTTATGGAGCAACTCAAGGTGGTTGGTTATATCCATGATACTTGTAAGGTGCATCATGTGGATCTCACGGAGGAGGAAAAGGAAGTGAGCCTTAGATATCACAGCGAGAAGCTAGCGATCGCATTTGGGCTCTTAAACACGCCGCCAGGTTCAACTATTCGGGTAGTGAAGAATCTCAGAATCTGCAGTAATTGTCACTCAATGGCGAAGCTGGTTTCCATGGTGTTTAGGAGGTAGATAATCCTTTGGGATCTCAATCCGTTCCATCATTTTGCAGTTGGACAATGCTCTTGTGCTGACTATTGGTAGAAAGAAGCACATGGCTTGCAAATTCAATGATGTTATGATGATGGTCAATGGAGACCAATTATAATAATTCATGGAGATACGAGGTTACCACCTCTTAAAAAGTCAATATGACTTTCATGTAATAACAAAATCATTCCTTATCTCAATATCTTGAAATTCAAACTCTCCATTTCTTCAATAATCCCAACTAGTAAATGTTGATTGCCCCTAGCTTGAGTTTTTAGGACAAAAAGGATGGCAGAATGGTATCATTGCTCTCGTGTATTTTATCTTGCATAATAAAAGGCAATAGTCCCCTCATTAACATGTACTCCCAATGCGGCGACATCAAAGTCGCCCGCACCATCTTTGACCATGGGACCGACCTGTGCATCGTCTCTTACAATTCCATGATCACAGCCTGCGTGCAGAGCAGTCGACCAAGCGAGGCATTGGCGTTGTTCCGAGAGATGCAGTATAGGCGGCTCCGTCCTACCAACATCTTGATGCTTGGCATTCTCACTGCCTGCACTTTGATAGGGGCGCTTCACCGTGGAAAGTGGATACATGAGTATGTGAAGAAGAACGGCTTATCATCCTATGTTAAGGTGAACACAACACTCATCGACATGTATGGAAAGTGAGGTAGCTTGGAAGATGCTATCAGAGTGTTCAACGGGATGGAATTTTGAGATACTCAGGCATGGTCGGCCATGATAGTGACTTATGCGATTCATGGATAGGGTATTTTGGCACACAAGCTGTTCGACGAAATGCTCCAGAAGGGAGATAGACCGGACAGCATAACCTTTTTGGGAATCCTATACTCTTGCAGCCACTCGGGCATGGTTGAGCAAGGCCTTGGATATTTCCGCATTATGTACAGTGATTACGGAATCCGTCCGGGAAACAAGCATTATGGTTGCATCGTTGATTTGCTGGCTCGAACGGGGAAGTTGGAAGAGGCTTATGATTTTATCAATGGTTTGTCGATCGAGCCAACGCTGATTCTGTGGAGGACTTTGCTGTCAGCCTGCGCAGGGCATGGGAATGTTGACCTCAGTAAAAAAGTGTTCGACATAATCATTGAATTGGATGATTCACACGGCGGTGACTATGTGATCTTATCAAACATGTGCGCATTGAATCGAATGTGGGAGGATGTGAACGAGATTAGAAGTTGATGGGTGGGAGAGGGGTGGTGAAGGTTCCAGGATGCAGCTCCATTGAGGTTGATAGCAAGGTGCACGAGTTCTTCGCCAGTGATGGGAAGCATCCAGATTCTAAGAAGGTTCATAGGATGGTGGATGAGATTATGGAGCAACTCAAGGTGGTTGGTTATATCCCTGATACTTGTAAGGTGCATCATGTGGATCTCACGGAGGAGGAAAAGGAAGTGAGCCTTAGATATCACAGCGAGATGCTAGCGATCGCATTTGGGCTCTTAAAAACGCCGCCAGGTTCAACTATTCGGGTAGTGAAGAATCTCAGAATCTGCAGTGATTGTCACTCAATGGCGAAGCTGGTTTCCATGATGTTTAGGAGGTAGATAATCCTTTGGGATCTCAATCCGTTCCATCATTTTGCAGTTGGACAATGCTCTTGTGCTGACTATTGGTAGAAAGAAGCACATGGCTTGCAAATTCAATGATGTTATGATGATGGTCAATGGAGACCAATTATAATAATTCATGGAGATACGAGGTTACCACCTCTTAAAAAGTCAATATGACTTTCATGTAATAACAAAATCATTCCTTATCTCAATATCTTGAAATTCAAACTCTCCATTTCTTCAATAATCCCAACTAGTAATGTTGATTGCCAATTTTTAGGACAAAAAGGATGGCAGAATGGTATCATTGCTCTCGTGTATTTTATCTTGCATAATAAAAGGCAATAGTCTCCATCTTTGAAGATTTTGTGTAGTTAAACTCACCAAAAGACAGGTGAATTAAATGTAATATTGACTATAAGCTTCTTTCAAAATTCACGAATTCAAATCTCATACAATGAATGTCTTCTGAGATTTGGACAGTTTAACCACAAAAATTATATATTCTTATGTTAGATATTATTGCGGACAAGAATATGTGCTGGATATAGTTAGAAATTTTCGTCTTAACGTTGTACGGATATCTAGCACACAAACAGAAGAAAAAGAAACTCTAGAATTTTATGTGGAAAATTCTAGAAAAGGGAAAAATCACGGGGTCATGCCCAGTTGAAATGATTATACTAGTATTTGATTGTATTACAAGTGATTGGCTCGTTCCTAAAATAGAAAACAATCATATTACAATAATCAATCGTCGGGTTGGGTGGTCGGACGAAAATACGGCTTAAATTGACGGTCGTGCAGAAATCCGGTGTTAGTCGGTTGTCGTGCAGAAGTCCGACATCAATCGACGGTAGGGCAGAACTTCGACATTGGGCAGAAATCCAGCGTCAGTTGGTGGTCGGGTAGAAGTTCGACGATGGCCGAGGTGTTTGTTGGCAAGAGAACTCAAGTTTCTCTTCTTCCATTTCTTTCTTCTCTTCATCTCTTTTTGCTTGGGGTCTCCTCTCAAAAAAAATGAGGGGTCTATTTATAATTTTCTGATAGTGGCATAGCTAGTAAATAGGAGGAAGATCAAGGATAAATTGGGAGTGGTTTGAATGGATGTCCGATGTTAATTCCTTTGATCATGGATTGTTTACTAGATATTTGAATGTCTTAATGATATCAAAATTTGGAGATCTTGGGCTTGGATTTGTCACATCGAGTCGCTCGATTCGACTATAAGCATGTCACGTTTGGTAATCTAAGTTATGGTTTGAACCTTCCAAATGCACTTCGGGTCTTTGATTTGGACTCATTTGGGCTTGGATTGAGTCGAAGTTGGTATCGTTAGGTGCATATTTCATGGACGTTCAGTTTGAGTATAAATTTGCTGAAAGTAGAGTTCATATAGTCCAAGATTTAATTTTTGAAATTTCCAACTTGATTTTGCTTTGAGATTCGTGCCCTATTAAGATAAATTTTCGATGATATATCAGATATATATAATGAAAACAAAACCCCAAAAAATATTGTTTAGGTGTAGATTCATATGATTAAACATTAATGAATAAATAATTTAATTATTAGGCTTAATAAAATGATTTCATGAGCGGCTATTAAATTTCCAAAAAAATTTATATTTCCTACTGCTTTTCTCTGCTCCGCTCGACTCCTATTTCCTCCCGGCCTTCGCGATTCGTCTGCTCCGCTCGACTTCCTGCTTTCTCCCTTCTCCACTGCCATAAGCCGCCCGACGTTTTCGTGTCCGCCTCAAAAATTAGAAAAATTTACCAACATCCTGCACTCTTTCTTCCACCTTGCTTTTTTTTTATTTTTTTTTTTAATTTTAATACTATAGAGTTCGGCTAGGCCTATACCTCTTCCACGCAACCTCTTCCACCCAATCGATCCTTGAAGACAACCTACTAGGAACTTGCGGTGCTCGACGCCTCCACCAATCGACCTCGCCGTCTCCAGCAAACTGCAGAACGCCTTGCCATACACGCCAGTAGATCTCGCAGGTGTGTAATTTTGAATGTACTTTTTTTAAAAAGTTTCATGTCAAGTTTTTGTATTTTTAATGATTTATAGGGTTTTTGATAGTTTCAATATTTTTCAAACGGTTTAAAATTGGAAAGAACAAAAAAATTCAGCAGATTCAAATTTACATCAGCCGAAAATGTTGAGTTCAGGTGTTTTTGTATTGATTTTTTTATGTTGGATAATGAATATTATTATATTTTGAAACCTTCACATTTATATTAATTTCCTATCCTTCCAGCAGACTCATTTCTTCTACATCCTCCCAGAAAAAATCTGCTGAAATGTCGGCAAGCGCAGCCGCAATGATGATAACAACTGTGTCTCCTGCCATTGTTCAAAAATCACAGGAGTCCTTGCCTCTCAGCCTCCTACCAAAATGCTCCTCCCTCCGAGAAATCCAACAGCTACACGCCTTCGCCATCAAGTCCCGCCTTAATTGGGGCAACTCCTTCCTCTCCAAGCTCATCAACGCCTTGACCCTCAATTCGGCGCCTCCGTCCATGTACCACGCCCACAAGCTGTTCGACCAAATTTTCCATAGGGACGTTGTACTATTCAACACACTTAGCCGGGGTTACTCACGTTCGCATGAACCGCACCAAGCCATTGTCCTCTTTTGCCAGATGCTTGAGGCTTCCATCGCCCCTGATGCATACTCCTTCCCCTCCCTGCTCAAGGCCTGTGCATCCGCCCACGCCCTCTGTGAGGGGAAGCAGGCGCATGCGACTGCCATCAAATGCGGCTTTGCTTCTAACACCTTCGTGCTCCCCACCCTCATTAACATGTACTCCCAATGCGGCGACATCAAAGCCGCCCGCACCATCTTCGACCATGGGACCGACCTGTGCGTCATCTCTTACAATTCCATGATCACAGCCTGCGTGCAGAGCAGTCGACCAAGCGAGGCATTGGCGTTGTTCCGAGAGATGCAGTCCAGGCGGCTCTGTCCTACCAATGTCACGATACTCGGAGTTCTTGCCGCCTGCGCTTTGATAGGGGCGCTTTATCTTGGAAAGTGGATCCATGAGTATGTGAAGAAGAACGGCTTCTCATCCTATATTAAGGTGAACACAGCACTCATCGACATGTATGGAAAGTGCGGTAGCTTGGAAGATGCTATCGGAGTGTTCAACGAGATGGAGTTTCGAGATACCCAGGCATGGTCGGCCATGATAGTGACTTACGCGATTCATGGACAGGGTATTTTGGCACTCAAGCTGTTCGACGAAATGCTCCAAAAGGGAGTTAGACCGGACAGCATAACCTTTTTGGGAATCCTATACTCTTGCAGCCACTCGGGCATGGTTAAGCAAGGCCTTGGATATTTCCGCATTATGTACAGTGATTACGGAATCCTTCCGGGAATCAAGCATTATGGTTGCATCGTTGATTTGTTGGCTCGAACGGGGAAGCTGGAAGAGGCTTATGATTTTATCAATGGTTTGTCGATCGAGCCAACGCTGATTCTGTGGAGGACTTTGCTGTCAGCCTGTGCAGGGCATGGGAATGTTGACCTCGGTAAAAAAGTGTTCGACAGAATCATTGAATTGGATGATTCACATGGCGGTGACTATGTGATCTTATCAAACATGTGCGCATTGAATAGAATGTGGGAGGATGTGAACGAGATTAGGAAGTTGATGGGTGGGAGAGGGGTGGTGAAGGTGCCAGGATGCAGCTCCATTGAGGTTGACAGCAAGGTGCACGAGTTCTTCGCCAGTGATGGGAAACATCCAGATTCTAAGAAGGTCCATAGGATGGTGGATGAAGTTATGGAGCAACTCAAGGTGGTTGGTTATGTCCCTGATACTTGTAAGGTGCATCATGTGGATCTCACGGAGGAAGAAAAGGAAGTGAGCCTTAGATATCACAGCGAGAAGCTAGCGATCGCATTTGGGCTCTTAAACACGCCGCCAGGATCAACTATTCGGGTAGTGAAGAATCTCAGAATCTGCAGTGATTGTCACTCAATGGCGAAGCTGGTATCCATGGTGTTTGGAAGGCAGATAATCCTTCGGGATCTCAATAGGTTCCATCATTTTGCCGTTGGACAATGCTCTTGTGCTGACTACTGGTAGAAAGAAGCACAATCTTGACTCTTTCCCCCACCTTGCTTTTTTTTATTTTTATTTTAATACTATAGAGTTCGGCTAGGCCTATACCTCTTCCTCCACCCAATCGATCCTTGAAAACAATCTACTAGGAACTTGCGGTGCTCAACGCCTCCACCAATCGACCTCGCCGTCTCCAGCAAACTACAGAACGCCTTGCCATACACGCCAGTAGACCTCGCATGTGTGTAATTTCTGAGTGTACTTTTTTAAAAAGTTTCATGTCAAGTTTTTGTATTTTTAATGATTTATAGGGTTTTTGATAGTTTCAATATTTTTGAAACGGTTTAAAATTGGCAAGAACAAAAAATTTCAGCAGAATCAAGTCACCGAACACAGCTACTAACACAATTTTTCATATGTAAATAGGGGTGATGTAGAAATTGATTATGTTAACAAGAGAGCTTTAAATAATATAAATATTTGAATATTTGATATAAATTTTACTCTAAATTTGAATAATTCCTCACGAAAAATTAATAAATTCAAGCAATATATAAAAACAAATAAGTGTAGAAAAGATATTGAAAACTATGCACAAAGATCTTGTACACAAATTTGTCTGGATGATAAGTGAGCTTATTAGTAGGCAACCTCTAAGAAACCCGACCAGAAACTCGACCTAAATCAGACCCAAAAAATTTCAGGTTTGGGTCAACCTGTTTGTCTGACGGGTCGGGTTCAGGTTGACACGAAAACTCGAAATCAACTTGAGCTTGACCTGCGAGCCACCGATTTGCACGTACCAGTCGGTCTCGAGTCCAGTCCGGCTTGTCGCACCCATCCCATCGCATTGTGTCGGGTATCCTATTGTCCTGCCTCGACCTTGCGTCCCACACGTTCGGTCCGGCCTCGGTCTTGCGTCTCGCACTCGCCTCCTTGTGTCATCTGCAATAGTGAAGCATGCACTCGTGGCTCGACCAATCAACCCACATCCTGCGCAGCCGCACTGGCCTCTCCTGCAGCGCTTCCGAACTCAGTTGCCCATCCCTCCCGTGTCATGCCCTCGCGTCTGTGTTGAAACTTGTTCAATATGAATTAGGTTGTTAAACCTAAGCTTATGTCCCAGCGACTAACCAAGAGGGGGGTGAATTGGTAATTAAAAATTTTTACCCTCTTTTAAAATTTTATACCGAAAATTTACTTTAATGAATTTTGTAGAAAAAGATTTTTCAACCACAAGTTAAACAGTAAAAACAAAAGATAGCGAAAAATAAAAAGACAATATTTATAGTGGTTC
Organism: Dendrobium catenatum; assembly: GCF_001605985.2. NCBI lineage: Eukaryota > Viridiplantae > Streptophyta > Magnoliopsida > Asparagales > Orchidaceae > Dendrobium > Dendrobium catenatum. Next base: position 189,901 of record NW_021319167.1, read on the forward strand.
GGTCAAACACGACTTACGTCCACTCCCCGGAGGCACCCTCCAAGTATTGCACTAATACCACTAGTGACTCTCCTTTTGCACCCACAGCAAGGAAGAGAAGCCTTTACAAAACTCTCTTCCACCACTACCCGGTGCGGCAGAGAACCGTCGTCCTTTTACACTTTTCCCAGTGTTGGCAGAGAATCATCCGTCCTTTCACACTCTCCCAGTGTAGGCAGAGAACCATTCGTCCTTTCACACTCTTCAAGTGTGGGTAGAAAACCCTACGTCCTTTCACACTCTCCAAGTGTGGGCAGAGAACCAAATCTTTTTGACAGATCTTTTCATAAGAAATCTAGAAGGAAGAGAGAAAAGAGTGAAATAATAAAAAACCACAAGTAGAGATTTTTACTTTTGAGTACCAAATAAATCTTTCACGTTCCAGTAGTAAGAATCCTCCTTCAAACACTCTCTCACACTCACTTCTTGAGTCTCCCTTCAATTGGCACGAAGATCAATAGGCAAAATGATTAAGAGGCAATTCTAATTGGACTTTATATAGGAAAGACGCAAAAAATCGTCCAAAAATTGCTGATTTTCAAGTCTGTACATAGTGGATCCTCCCGTACGATCGTGGATCGTCCTAGACGAACTTACTTAAATCAGTTGCATATGAACCCAATGTATATTGGTACGAACAGACTTCATACCCGATTATCTTCCCGTACGAACTAAGTTCGTCCGGTATGAACAGTTATACCATGGGTCGGTTTCGACAAACTGCTGGAAGTTATCAAAATTAGAAAAGATAGAGCATTTTAGTCTAGGGACGAATAAGAGTTTGTCTGGACGAAATTTTTATAGAGAGCATTTCGTCCTGGGCCGAATAGGAGCTCGTCTGAACGAAAATTTTCCAGAGAACATTTCGTCCTGGGACGAATTAGAGTTCATCTGGATGAAATTTTTATAGAGAGCATTTCATCTTGGGCCGAATATAGGATTTCGTCTGAACGAAAATTTTTCAGAGAGCATTTCGTCCTTGGACGAATTGGAGTTTGTCTGGATGAAATTTTTACAGAAAGCATTTCGTCCTTGCACGAACAGAATTTCGTCTGAACGAAAATTTTCTTGAGAACATTTTGTCCTGGGATGAATAGAAAAATTCATCTGGACGATCAGGACTTAGAAAAATTTTCTCACTCACTCTTCGTTCCATTGCTCTTCCGAGGGAATAATTGACTTGATCGTCCCGTACGAATATAGTTCATCCAGTACGATCAGTATGAATTTTAAAGATTTCCCCAAGTGTGTGTGTGCTAAGTTACTTAATTACAATCACTCTTCAAACTCAATACAATGAAAAGTACAAGCTTCAATTTACAAATTATCTCATGCTGAATTTTCATTTGAAGTCTTCATTAGTCTGGAGTTCGATTTTCTTGAAATGTTAGTCCACACAAGAGCAAAAATAATTCTTCTAAAAAGTGTTAGGAGAAAATAAAACTTTAAAACAATAATATTTGGAATCATCAAAACTTTACAAGTTGCAATAATGTAAAATGTGCAAATAGCAACTCTCTTAACAATCTTCCTCTTTTTGAAGATGGCAAAACAATTATTGTTTGTATAAATTTCAAATTGTAAGAATCTCCTAAACTCCCCATGAATTGATGAACATATGAAAGTTAGGAGGCATTGCTTAACAATTTTATCTTTTATCTCATTTTTTTTTATACAAACAGATACAATACGAAGATTAAAAAATAATAATACTTACGATACGAAACAAGCACACAGATACGATACAGAGCATGAGTTTCTTATTCCTTTGGGAAAGAATGATAGGCTATTTTTATTTTTTTTTATGGAAGTAACGGAATTGCAGGTCACATTTCTTCTACTTCGTCCAGAGCATGAGTTTCTTATTCCTCTTTACAATGCTGGCAACACAACTTATATTTTTCCTCATAATCGGTACGGCGTTCATCTCCAATGTGCTCTTTTTCAGATCTGTGCTTTCTCCTTGTTGAGAAATTTGTTTTGTTTGTTGTTTGTTTGTTTGTTTTTTTAGAGAGGGCTATGATGAGTCATATGCCCCTAGGGGTTCTCCTTGATGGCATCTCTTATGTGGTGTTTTTTTACATGCTTGAATTAGGCCTTAATGCGCTGTTTTGCAACAAGCAGGATTTAATTCTGGCTTCGGTTGGGGTGGCTTTCTTAATGTTTTCTAAAGAAGTTTAGGGTTTAGGAATCTTGGTGTGTATTGTATTTACAACTTCCTGAGAACCTAGATTGCATGCCTTCTTACCTTCCTAGCCTCGCTTCTCTCCAAAAACTTTACATTTATAGGGTTTCTCAGCTTTATTTCCAATGCTCTTCTCAAAGATTTGAGACAACTGAATTTATTACTGGCCTTTCCACCATGCATTACTTTATAGTTACTGAATTCTGCCAAGCTTAATCTTGATGGATGAAGCACTAGCTACACTACAGCTTGTTTATTGCAGCACTTGCTAACTTTCGGGACAAAATGGATGAAGCATTATTGTCTGCTTCAATTTTAAATAAATGGGCTGCTATATCTATGCAGATATATAGATTGATAAGAAGAACAATATTTGGTACCATTTGATTGCCCATGATATTTTTCATCAACCAAGATGAAAGGAGAAATTAAAAACAGTTAATAAAATATTTTATATCTTTCAAACATCAATCCTTTTGTATCCATGATTGTATATATTTCACCGTTGATTGGGTTCTTATTTAGAGATTTTATATAGTTCAAATATCAATGGTTCATAAAATTGTTCCGTCACTTATGATACTTTAATACGGGCTCTAAGAAAGATGTATATCGCTAGGGATCAAAATTTAGAATCAGGTGCTAGAATTCAAAATCATAATTCCTCATAACTCTTTAATGCCCGTCTTCAGTAATAGAATTCAACTCTACTCAATCCCTTGCAACACTTCGGAGAGTTTAATATATTGCTATTGCGTCCAGGAGTATTAGCGGCGGTGGAGAAATATAAAGTTTATCATTTTAGCGTTGTACGAAAATGCGGCATGCAATCAGATAAGGAGAGAGGATCTAGCATTTATGAGACACCAAGATTTTTAGGTGGAAAACCCCTAAAAAGGGGGAAAAACCACGAGGCCTAGCCCAGTTCGAATGAATCCACTAGTATTTGCAGTCGATTACAAATGAGGTCCTTCCTTGGGAGAAGGCCTTAGCTTTATGTACTTCTTATAGAATACATTACATGATGTAAATATAAAGAGTCACTACTGATGTGTTTGCTTGGTCGGGAGGACCATTGGTAGGAGACTGGGGTCAGGAAGACCATTGTCTGGTGATGGATGTCAGAAAGATTGTAGCCTTCAGGAAGACCGTAGTCGGCTGGTGACGGAGGTCGAAAGGACTGTAGTCGGTGGGTGACGTAAGTCAGGAGGACTGTAGTCGGCAGGCAATGGAGGTCGGAAGGACTGTAGTCGGCGAGCAACGTAAGTCAGAAGAATCGTAGTCGGCGGGCGACGGAGGTCAGAAGGACCGTAGTCGGCGGGCAACGGAGGTCAGAAAGATTGTAGTCGGCGGGCGACGTAAGTCAGGAGGACCGTAGTCGGCTGGCAACGAAGGTCGGAAAGACTGTTGTCTGACGACGAAGGCCAGAAAGATGGCGTCAGGTAGAAGTTCAATGATGGAAAGAAATCCATCTTCGGATAGAGGTCCAGCGAAAGTTCGATAACTGGTAGAAGTCCGACGTCAGATAGAAACTTGGCGAAGAGTGAAGGTCAGAAGTCTGATGTCTGTTGGTGGCTGGGGAGAAGAACCCCGGCATCAGTTGGGATGATTTTAGGCATCAGGAGGGAACTTTGTCGTTACTTGGGAAGAATTTCAGCATTCCGTGGAAGTCGGGCAGAATTCTGGCGTCCCGTGGAAGTCGGGCAAAATTTCGGCGTCATTTGGAGTTCGAGTGGAACTCCGGCGGTGGTCGAGGAGGAGCTAATTATCCTTCTTCTTCTCTTCTTCTTCTCTTCTTCTTGCTTCTGTCCCCTCTTATGAGCAATAAGGGCTCTATTTATAGTTTTTCTGGAGTGGCATGGCCCGTAAATAGATGAGAGATCAGGGCCGAATCGGGAGTGGTTTGAATGGACGGCCGATATTGAATCTCTTGATCTTGGACCGTTCGTCAGACATTTGAAAATCTTAATGATGTCATAATTTGGCGATCTTGGGCTCGTTGGATTCGTCTCGTTGAGCCGCTCGATTTGACTATAAGCTTGTCAAAATCGAAGACCGTTTGGCAACTCAAATTGTGGTACGAGCTTTCCAACAGGGCTTTGGGTCTTCGATTCGGAACCATTTGGGCTCGGATTGAGTTGAATTTGATGTCGTTGGGTTCGTATTTCCGAGATGATCAGTTCGACTGTAAGTTTACTGAAATCGGAGTTCAGATGATCCCAGATTTAATTTTTGAAGTTTCCAAGTTGATTTTTGCGGCGAGATTTGTGCCCGGTCAAGATAATTTCATATGAATTGCTAAAATACGAAAAAAAAAAACTCTGTATATATTTTATGGAATATTTTTTTATGTTGGATAATGAATATTAGTATGTTTTGAAACCTTCAAATTTATATTGATTTCTTATCCTTCCAACAGACTCATTTCTTCTACATCAGTAACGCACATAAATATGAAATAATAATCCTCCAAAAAAAATCGGTTGAAATGTCAGTAAGCGCGGCCACAATGATGATAACAACTGTGTCTCCTGCCATTGTTCAAAAATCACAGGAGTCCTTAACTCTCAGCCTCCTACCAAAATGCTCCTCCCTCCGAGAAATCCAACAGCTCCACACCTTCGCCATCAACTCCCTCCTTCACTGGGGCAACTCCATCCTCTCAAAGCTCATCGACGCCTTGGCCCAAAATCTGGCGCCTCTGTCCATGTACCACGCCCACAAGTTGTTCGACTAAATTTTTCATAGGGATGTTGTACTATTCAACACATTTAGCCGTGGTTACTCACGTTCGCATGAACCGCACCAAGCCATTGTCCTCTTTTGCCAGATGCTTAAGGCTTCCATCGCTCCTGATGCCTACTCCTTCCCCTCCCTACTCAAGGCATGTGCATCCGCCCACACCTTCTGTGAGTGGAAGCAGGCACATGCGGCCGCCATCAAATGCAGTTTCGCTTCTAACGCCTTCATGCTCCCCACCCTCATTAACATGTACTCCCAATGTGGCGACGTCAAAGCCGTCCACACCATCTTTGACCATGGGACCGACCTGTGCGTCATCTCTTACAATTCCATGATCACAGCCTGCATGCAGAGCAGTCTACCAAGCGAGGCATTGGCGTTGTTCCGAGAGATGCAGTCCAGGCGGCTCCGTTCTGCCAACATCTTGGTGCTCGGCATTCTCGCCGCCTGCACTTTGATAGGGGCACGTTACCTTGGAAAGTGGATCCATGAGTATGTGAAGAAGAACGGCTTCTCATCCTATGTTAAGGTGAACACAGCACTCATCGACATGTACGGAAAGTGCGGTAGCTTGGAAGATGCTATCGGAGTGTTCAAGGGGATGGAGTTTCGAGATACCCAGGCATGGTCGGCCATGATTGTGACTTACGCGATTTATGGACAGGGTATTTTGGCACTCAAGCTGTTCGACGAAATGCTCCAGAAGGGAGTTAGACCGGACGACATAACCTTTCTGGGAATCCTATACTCTTGCAGCCACTCGGACATGGTTGAGCAAGGCCTTGTATATTTCTGCATTATGTACAATGATTACGGAATCCTTCCGTGAATCAAGCATTATGGTTGCATCGTTGATTTGCAGGCTCGAATGGGGAAGCTAGAAGAGGCTTATGATTTTATCAATGGTTTGTCGATCGAGCCAACGCTGATTCTGTGGAGGACTTTGCTGTCAGCCTGCGCAGGGCATGGGAATGTTGACCTCGATAAAAAAGTGTTCGGCAGAATCATTGAATTGGATGATTCACACGGCGGTGACTATGTGATCTTATCAAACATGTGCGCATTGAATCAAATGTGGGATGATGTGAAATTGTGAACGAGATTAGGAAGTTGATGGGTGAGAAAGGGGTGGTGAAGGTGCCAGGATACAGCTCCATTGAGGTTGACAGCAAGGTGCATGAGTTCTTCGCGAATGATGGGAAACATCCAGATTCTATGAAGGTCCATAGGATGGTGGATGAGGTTATGGAGCAACTCAAGGTGGTTGGTTATATCCCTGATACTTGTAATGTGCATCATGTGGATCTCACGGAGGAGGAAAAGGAAATGAGCCTTAGATATCACAGCGAGAAGCTAGCGATCGCATTTGGGTTCTTAAACACGCCGCCAGGATCAACTATTCGGGTTGTGAAGAATCTCAGAATCTGCAGTGATTGTCACTCAGTGGCGAAGCTGGTATCCATGGTGTTTAGGAGGTAGATGATCCTTCGGGATCTCAATAGGTTCCATCATTTTGCCGTTGGATAATGCTCTTGTGCTGACTATTGTTAGAAAGAAGCACATGGCTTGCAAATTCAATGCTGTTATGATGATGGTCAATGGAGACCAATTACACTAATTCATGGAGATACGAGGTTACCACCTCTTAAAAAGTGAATATGACTTTCATGTAATAACAAAATCATTCCTTGTCTCAATATCTTGAAATTCAAACTCCTCTCCATTTCTTCAATAATCCCAACTAGTAAATGTTGATTGCCCCTAGCTTGAGTTTTTAGGACAAAAAGGATGGCAGAATGGTATCATTGCTCTCGTGTATTTTATCTTGCAAAATAAAAGGCAATAGTCTCCATTTTTGAAGATTTTGTGTAGTTAAACTCACCAAAAAACGGGTGAATTATAAATGTAATATTGGCTATAAGCTTCTTTCAAAATTCACGAATTCAAATCTCATACAATGAATGTCTTCTAAGATTTGGACAGTTTAACCACAAAAATTATATATTCTTATGTTAGATATTATTGCGGACAAGAATATACACTGCAATATAGTTAGAAATTTTCGTCTTAGCGTTGTACGAATATCTAGCACACAAACAGAAGAAAAAAAGAAACACTAGAATTTTATGTGGAAAATTCTAGAAAAGAGAAAAATCACGGGGCTATGCCCAGTTGAAATGATTCTACTAGTGTTTGATTGTATTACAAGTGATTGGCTCGTTCCTAAAATTGAGGACGATCATATTACAATAATCAACCGTCGGGTTGAAATTCGGCGATGTTTGGTGGTCGAACGAAAAATACGGCTTAAATTGACGGTCGTGCATAAATCCGGCATTAGTTGGTTGTCGGGCAGAAGCCCAGCATCAATCGGCGGTAGGGCAGAACTTCGACGTTGGGCAGGGGCAGAAATTCGGCGTCAGTCGGTGGCTAGGTAGAAGTTCAACGATGGTCGAGGAGTTTGTTGGCAAGAGAACTCAGGTTTCTCTTCTTCCATTTCTTTCTTCTCTTCATCTCTTTTTGCTTCGGGTCCCCTTTCAAAAAAAAAGGATGGGTTTATTTATAATTTTCTGATAGTGGCATGGCCAGTAAATAGGAGAAAGATCAAGGATAAATTGGGAGTGGTTTGAATGGACGGCCGATGTTAATTCCTTTGATCACGTACTGTTTACTAGATATTTGAATGTCTTAATGATATCAGAATTTGGAGATCTTGGGCTTGGATTCGTCACATCGAGCCGCTCGATTCGACTATAAGCATGTCACGTTTGATAATCTAAATTATGGTTTGAACCTTCCAAATGCACTTCAGGTCTTCTATTTGGACTCATTTGGGCTTGGATTGAGTCGAAGTTGGTATCATTATGTTCATATTTCTTGGACGTTCAGTTTGAGTATAAGTTTGATGAAATTGGAGTTTATATATTCCCGGATTTAATTTTTGAAGTTTCCTACTTGATTTTGCTTTGAGATTCGTGACCTATCAAGATAAATTTTCGATGATATATCAGATATATATAATGAAAACAAAACCCCAAAAAATATTGTTTAGGTGTAGATTCATATGATTAAAGTCATTAAACTTAATGAATAAATAATTTAATTATTAGGCTTAATAAAATGATTTCATGACCGGCAATTAAATTTCCAAAAAAATTTCTATTTCCTACTGCTTTTCCTCTGCTCCGCTCGACTCCTATTTGCTCTCGGCCTTCGCGATTCGTCTGCTCCGCTCGACTTCCTCCTTTCTCCTTCTCCACTCCCATAAGCCGCCCGACGTTTTCGTGTCCGCCTCAAAAATTAGAAAAATTTACCAACATACTGCACTCTTTCTCCCACCTTGCTTTTTTTTTTTTTTAATACTATAGAGTTCGGCTAGACCTATACCTCTTCCTTGAAGACAACCTACTAGGAACTTGCGGTGCTCGACGCCTCCACCAATCGACCTCGCCGTCTCCAGCAAACTACAGAACGCCTTGCCATACACGCCAGCAGACCTCGCAGGTATGTAATTTTGAATGTACTTTTTTTAAAAAGTTTCAGGTCAAGTTTTTTGAATTTATAATGATTTATAGGGTTTTTTTATAGTTTCAATATTTTTGAAACGGTTTAAAATTGGCAAGAACAAAAAATTTCAGCAGATCCAAATTTACATCAGCCGAAAATGTTGAGTTCAGGTGTTTTTGTATTGATTTTTTTTTTGTTGGATAATGAATATTATTATTTTTTGAAACCTTCACATTTATATTGATTTTCTATCCTTCCAGCAGACTCATTTCTTCTACATCCTCCCAAAAAAAATCGGTTGAAATGTCCGTAAGCGCATCTGCAATGATGATAACAACTGTGTCTCCTGCCATTGTTCAAAAATCACAGGAGTCCCTGCCTCTCAGCCTCCTACCAAAATGCTCCTCCCTCCGAGAAATCCAACAGCTCCACACCTTTGCCATCAAGTCCCACCTTCATTGGGCCAACTCTTTCCTCTCCAAGCTCATCGACGCCCTGACCCTCAGTCCGACGCCTCCATCCATGTACCATGCCCACAAGCTGTTCGACCAAATTTTCCATAGGGATGTTGTACTATTCAACACACTTAGCCGCGGTTACTCACGTTCGCATGAACCGCACCAAGCCATTGTCCTCTTTTGCCAGATGCTTGAGGCTTCCATTGCCCCTGATGCCTACTCCTTCCCCTCCCTACTCAAGGCCTGTGCATCCGCCCACGCCCTCTGTGAGGGGAAGCAGGCACATGCGGCCGCCGTCAAATGCGGCTTCGCTTCTAATGCTTTCGTGCTCCCCACCCTCATTAACATGTACTCCCAATGCGGTGACGTCAAAGCCGCCCGCACCATCTTTGACCATGGGACCGACCTGTGCGTCATCTCTTACAATTCCATGATCACAGCCTGTGTGCAGAGCAGTCGACCAAGCGAGGCATTGGTGTTGTTCCGAGAGATGCAGTCTAGGCGGCTCCGTCCTACCAATGTCACGATGCTCGGAGTTTTTGCCGCTTGCGCTTTGATAGGGGCACTTTACCTTGGAAAGTGGATCCATGAGTATGTGAAGAAGAACGGCTTCTCATCCTATGTTAAGGTGAACACAGCACTCATCGACATGTACGGAAAGTGCGGTAGCTTGGAAGATGCTATCGGAGTGTTCAAGGGGATGGAGTTTCGAGATACGCAGGCATGGTCGGCCATGATTGTGACTTACGCGATTCATGGACAGGGTATTTTGGCACTCAAGCTGTTCGACGAAATGCTCCAAAAGGGAGTTAGACCGGACGGCATAACCTTTCTGGGAATCCTATACTCTTGCAGCCACTCGGGCATGGTTGAGCAAGGCCTTGGATATTTCCGCATTATGTTCAGTGATTACGGAATCCTTCCGGGAATCAAGCATTATGGTTGCATCGTTGATTTGCTGGCTCGAACAGGGAAGCTAGAAGAGGCTTATGATTTTATCAATGGTTTGTCGATCGAGCCAACGCTGATTCTGTGGAGGACTTTGTTGTCAGCCTGCGCAGGGCATGGGAATGTTGACCTCGGTAAAAAAGTGTTTGACAGAATCATTGAATTGGATGATTCACACGGCGGTGACTATGTGATCTTATCAAACATGTGTGCATTGAATCGAATGTGGGAGGATGTGAACGAGATTCGGAAGTTGATGGGTGAGAGAGGGGTGGTGAAGGTGCCAGGATGCAGCTCCATTGAGGTTGACAGCAAGGTGCACGAGTTCTTCGCCAGTGATGGGAAACATCCAGATTCTAAGAAGGTCCATAGGATGGTGGATGAGGTTATGGAGCAACTCAAGGTGGTTGGTTATGTCCCTGATACTTGTAAGGTGCATCATGTGGATCTCACGGAGGAGGAAAAGGAAGTGAGCCTTAGATATCACAGCGAGAAGCTAGCGATCGCATTTGGGCTCTTAAACACGCCGCCAGGATCAACTATTCGGGTAGTGAAGAATCTCAGAATCTGCAGTGATTGTCACTCAATGGCGAAGCTGGTATCCATGGTGTTTGGAAGGCAGATAATCCTTCGGGATCTCAATAGGTTCCATCATTTTGCCGATGGACAATGCTCTTGTGCTGACTACTGGTAGAAAGAAGCACAATCTTGCACTCTTTCCCCCACCTTGCTTTTTTTTATTTTTATTTTAATACTATAGAGTTCGGCTAGGCCTATACCTCTTCCACCCAATCGCTCCTTGAAGACAACCTACTAGGAACTTGCGGTGCTCGACGCCTCCACCAATCGACCTCGTCGTCTCCAGCAAACTACAGAACGCCTTGGCATACACGCCAGTAGACCTCGCAGGTGTGTAATTTTGAATGTACTTTTTTTAAAAAGTTTCATGTCAAGTTTTTGTATTTATAATGATCTTGTACACAAATTTGTATGGATGATATTTGAACTTATTAGTAGGCAACCTCTAAGAGCACTGACATAAAAACTTATGCGAGAATGGAGAGAGTAAGTGGGAGAAAGAGAGCTTTGTAAAAAGTAGGGGTCTCGATTTGTTAACAAACTCGTGATTCGAGCTTAGTAAGGCTCGGCTCACAAGCTTGCGAGTTGGCTCGTAATAATATAACTGAATTATTTTTGTACTTACTACTTAGTCAATCTTTTTTCTATAAATAAAAAATGTCAAAAGAAAATAAATAATGCTTTTCAAAAAACGGACAGCTTGAGTTAAGCATTACTCGAGCTCGAGTTAACTCAACTCGGTTACAGCTTTAGTAAAGAGTAGTCCAATAACTAAAATATATGTAATTCAAGTGCTCAAGAATATGTCAAACATTCAAAATGTTTCTCTTCACCATTTATTTATAAAGATCTAAGCGTTACAAGAAATGCTGCATCAAATAAAATGAATAAAAAAAATGCAATGCTTAATCACTCTTAGCACAAATTGTCTTAGACATGTGTCGCACTTTGGCTGGCTAGAGGTAAGATGGCTTTACTTGACCTTGAGTATTTGTCTCGAGGTGAGTTTAGTAGTGTGAGTGCATGTTCAACCAGGCATAAGCAAGATCGTTTACAAGTCTTGAACTTAGAGATATGTGATTGGCAAGTGCTTTGAAGTTGTTGGTGACATGTGATGGAGCTTTAAATCATCTAGAAATGAAAGGAGAGTGAGCTTAAGTTATGGCAATTATTGACTCGACCTGAATCAAACCCAAAAAATTTCAGGTTCGGGTCAACCTGTTTGCCTGACGAGTCGGGTTCGGGTTGACACGAAAACCCGAAATCAACTTGAGCTTGACCTGTGAGCCACCGATTTGCACGTACCAGTCGGTCTCGTGTCCAGTCCGGCTTGTCGCACCCATCCCATCGCGTTGTGTCAGGTGTCCTATTGTCCTGCCTCGGTCTGGCGTCCCACACATTTGGTCCGGCCTCGGTCTTGCGTCCCGCACTCGCCTCCTATGCTCACCTGCAATAGTGAAGCATGCATTCGTGGCTCAACCGATCAACCCCACATCCCGCGTAGCCACACTGGCCTCTCCTGCAGCGCTTCCGAACTCAATTGCCCATCCCTCCCATGTCATGCCCGCGCGTCCGAACTTAGCACTCGCCTGCATCAGGTATTTGCATCTTGGTTCGTGGGTCTGGTCGAGTCAACTTGGTAACCTGTGCGGATCAGGTCCGAGATGGAATTCCTGACCTGCTTGTAAAATTGAATCCGGTTAGGGCCAACCCATTTGGAATGGGTCAATTCGGGTTGGACTTGAATTTGACTTATTGACTCATTTTGACACCCCTATTACGAGGAAGATAGGTTTCATGGTTGATTGATTGTCATAGGGCAAGTTAAGAGCATGTCATGTAGATGATTCCTTGTAGCTAAAGTGGTGAGTATGAATGATGATACTCCATTGTGGGTGATGGCGAGCATGATTCACGATGACCCTTGGTTGTTTGTGTGGGAGGAGACTCTACTCGAAGCTAGACTCATGATCTTTGGGGAGAGCTTCTTTGTGGGCTCACAAAGTGGGAGCTCTTCTATCATCATCCGTCTAGTATCTCCTAAATACCTGAAAATGCACCAAAAGATGAACTTCATATGATTCAAGGCTTAAGTACATCCCTAGCCAACACTCACATTAGGATTCTACTACATCATGCAATAATCACAAAATCTTCAAACAAAAAAATCCTATACCATCATATGAAGTTCAAACAAAAATTTCAAGTGAATGCAACTTAATCTCTCCTACACTGAATAAGTACGGCCCTCAACTCTTTAATTAAGAGAAATTTTTCAAGAACTAAGTTTTACAAAGCGTTGAAAGTGAATAAAAACCTCACCTTCTAATTTACTTATAATCTATCTCAAATTCTAGATTGATGTATAAAATGATGACAATTGCTCACAAGATTAAATAGAATGTGTAAACAATTAAACTTACATATCACAAAGTATCCTAATAATTGAGTTGAGATAAAGATACTACTAATAGATTTTACACGTCAACGAAAATATTAAATGATTATATAGTTGTGTCCTTGATGGCGTACTAGTTTACTTCTAAATGAAAACTAGTAAAATTAATTTTTGAAGACATGTTACACTAGTAGATTTTGGGAAAATTAAATTGACATTTACGAGAAAAATATCATGCTGCTAATAGATTTTACGACTAGGAACCATTCATGCAATGTCTTCATCTAATTCATAGAGAAAAATATCATTGAAACCAAGTGACTATATTAAAAGATAGATTCCCAAATGATTAGTTATTGATGGAAGCTTTGTTAATAATAAAATTGATAGCATCTTAATCTACTACTGCCTATATATGTAGATTAGAAGTCAATAGAGATCCCTATTAAACTTGAGGTGAAGCTGTAAAGTTAAAAGTTCATGTAGAGTCAAATAATGCAAGATATGTTGGACTGAAGATACCGAGATAAAAAAATTCAAATATATATATATATTAAAAATGCGAGCGAAGGAGTACTTTAATGCTAAAGGATTTTTTTTGTGTAGACGAGGGTATATTTAGATCAATTAAGATAAATTCACATACACATTATGCAAGATTTAAATTCAATACCTCTTAGTTGGTAGTTAAAAATCCCAATCAACAAATCAGAATAAAATAAGGATTGCCCCGTACCTTCAAAAAAAAATGCAGAATAAGAAGGTTTCCCTTTTCACCATTTGTCAATTCTTAAAAAAACTATAGCATGAATTTCTTATAAACTAAATTTTAGTAGTCATTTTTCTCACCATCTTTCCTTCCAATATATCCACTATATTTTTAGGCCTCTTCATTGATTTTTTCTTGCATAAACTTTGATTCTTTCAATGCATGTTTTAAAATTATTAATGCACCTGAAATAACAAAATTACATTTACAAGAAAACGTTAAATTGCATGTCCGAAAATTCATAGAAGAAATAGGACCCAAACTAAAATTTTCAAGAAAGCTTGATGTAGGAATTAATAATAATAATTGTATATAGTATATTTTTAAATGCACTAAACGTATATATATATATATTAAAAGAACTTAAATAGTCAATAGTGGCATATGTGTTGATAAAAATCCTTGAGATATTTGTGATTGATTCATTTTATAACAAAAGAACGCCAACGGAGGGCAAGTTAGCACACAGCAAAATCAATAGAAGTTTAAAACAATAGAAAACGCTATTTAAAAGCAAGCTTTACATATAGCACATACCCTCGGGTAATCTGGTTCCTCCTCAATTTTGTGACATGCTTGTTGCTCCTTTATCCTTTGAGGAAGTTAGAAAGGCTGTTTTTGATGGGAATGAGAACACTGCCCCTGGGCCTGATGGTTTTTCCTATGCTTTCTATAGGAAATCTTGGCATTTTATTGGTTTGCAAGTGTTTAATGCTGTAAATAATTTTTTTACTAATGGTTCCTTGCCGAGAGGTGTTAAGGCTACAGCCATAGCTTTAATACCCAAATGTTCTCATGCTGCAAACATCAATGACTTCAGGCCCATATCACTCTGCAATGTTCTTTACAAAATTGTTGCCAAAATTCTTGCAAACAGGTTGAAAGTGGTTCTACCGCACATTATACACGAAAGTCAATCCGGATTTATTACAAATAGATGTTCTACTGACAACATTATCCTTGCTGCTGAAATTCTTAGGGATTTTAAGGGTTCTGAAAAATATTTTGGTGCTAAACTTGATATAAAAAAGGCTTTTGATACCGTCTCAAGGGAATACATCATTGCTAGACTTTCTCAGAAGGGGTTCCCTACTGCTTTTGTTAAATGGATTAAAGGTTGCATAAGTGATGTTCATTTTTCCATTTGTTTAAATGGATCTCTTGAAGGCTTCTTCAATTCTTCTTCAGGACTTAGGCAAGGTTGCCCCTTATCACCCCTTCTTTTCTGTATTGCTATGGATGGCCTTTCTCAAATCCTTTCTGACACTCACAATTTCCAAGGCATTTATTGTAAAGATCTTCTTATTAGCCACTTGATGTATGCTGATGACCTTTTAGTGGTTGGCAAATCCTCCATTGAAATTGCTACACAACTGAACAGATGTTTACAGATATTTGGATCGCTATCTGGCCTTCACATTAACTCCAACAAGAGTGCCATCATGTTCTCATATCATAGCCTGGAAAATCAAAGGATTTGTGATGAACTTGACATTCATAATGTCAATCTACACCTTACTTACTTGGGCATCCCGATTTCTACAAAAAGACTTAAAATTTCTCACTTCCAACCTCTTCTGAGCAGAATTTCTGCTCTACTTGCTGGTTGGAAAAATAAGTTTCTCTCTTTTGCAGGTAGGGTCCAATTTCTCAAATTCACTATCTCCAACACCCTTGCCTATTGGATTCGGGGTTCCATTATACCTAAAAGTTGCTGTGCTTCTATCAATAAACTTTGCGCAAAGTTTTTATTTCATAACAACTTGGTGGATAGGAAATTACACTTTATATCTTGGGCCACTACCATCCTTCCTAAATCTAAGGGTGGGCTTGGTATACCTTCTATTGAGGCTCTCTATTTTGGGGTTTTGTGCTCTATCATTGGTAGGTTTTATAACAATCAAAACCTCCTAACTCTCTGGTACAAAGCCAAATTCATATCTCCTTGGAAACCTCCACCAAGCACTGCCTCCAAATTCTGGAAGAGAATTTCGGAGACTGCCTACAAGATTAAGGATGAGCTAAATTTTTCTGTGTCCAATTTCAGTGATTTTGCTTTTTGTTGGGACCCGTGGCTATCTGGTAATTTCATTGGAGAGGCTGTGTGTGTTTTGGATGCCTCTTTGGTGAAAGACTTATTTTTTAACAATACTTGGCACCTTCCTACTACTATTCCTTTGAGCATTAAAGATCAAATTATGGCTGTGGAAATCAATAGGAATAATGAGGTCTTGTGGAATGGTTCCCATAAGTGGTTATTCAAAAACTTTATTGAGTTTTATTATGCTTCCTTGCCGAATGTGGGCTGGTGTAATTCTATATGGCATAAATCCCATGCATTGAAATTTGCATGTTTTGCTTGGATGGCAAGATTGGGTAAGTTCAAAACAGCAGATAATCTTCTTTTACGTGGCATTCAGGTGCCTTTGAATTGCTCTTTATGTTTGGGAAATCTGGAGAATCATTCACATTTATTTTTTTCATGTGACTTTACATACTATGTTCTGAAAACTATTCTGCCAGATTTCAACTGCTTTTTACTTAGGCCAAATTTATCTCAGACTCTTGAATTCATTGAGAACTCGGCCAGGTTCAACAAAACAGAAAAAAATTTCTGTTTTCTTGCTTTAAGTTGCATTATTTATCATATATGGAGAGAACGCAACAACAGACGCTTTTCTGGTCTTAGAATCAATGTGGCTAGATTGATTTGCAATATCACTTCGGCATTAAGATTGAAAACTTTAAAATGGAAATACAGAGAATTATTGCTGTGCAGGTTCTATGTTATTTAGCTTGGCCGGCCTTCTTTCTCCTCTGGAGGGTTTCGATTTCTGTTTTGGCCTTTTGGAACCTAAATCCTGAAGTCGGTTTCACCTGGTTCAGTTTTGCTATTCTGATTTTTTATCAATTTCAGACCTGGGACAGGTTTTTTTGGAAATGTGGCTTTTTTGTTTCGCTTCCACATTCCAGTTTGCTTATGGATCTTTTTACCAGCACCTCTCGGGTATACATCAAAGACTATGGCAGTATTTTTGTGGTGGTCATGGGCCAAATGGACGATGATGAGCAAGGACTGTCTCTCCGAGCTATGGAGGGTCTTTTTGGCAACCTGACTCGTTTTTGTGGCTTCTTCTTGACTAGCTGGAGGCACTGTGATGGCCAGTTTTGCTGGGTTACTCGACGCTTACTCAGGTTTTGTGGGCAACCAGTGCCACCGTCTGCTTCAATTCAATCTAGATTCTGAAATTACTTGATGATTGAGACAGCGCCTGATTTCTGAGTCTAATGTTGTTGCCAATTTCCATTTACTTTTCTCTGCTATAGTCTTTGAGAATTTTGTTTAGTTTTAGCTCTTTGCCTTTCTTTCCTACTTGTTACTTGTAATTTGAATTTCCTTTTTTAATATATGGGCTTTTCACGCCCCGGGTTTACAAAAAAAAAAAAAAAAACATATAGCACATACCTCAAAACAAAAAGTTAGACGAGAAATCTTAGCGCCCGCCACCCCCCAATGACACACACACACACCCTCGATCACATGAGGGAAAAAAAAAAGAAACAAAATCAAGCCGTGGGCGTAACACCGAGGATATTAATCCTTCGTGCAGTAGGCACCACCGCGCAACTCTTGCTCCTTGGAATCCCCAACTTATAAATATCCCCATCAAAGTCATCGCATGGAGCATCCTCATCAATCCTCCCAATAGCAGGCGCCACGCTTTGGCTCCTTTTAATCGCTTGTGCCATCCCTGCAGCTGCATCATCATGATCTTGCTTAGAATTCGCGCGAATAAGCTCCTTAAAATCATCATCCCGGCCACTCCCTCCTCCAAAGCCATTTGAGTTCCCAAATGCGTTGACGCTGCGAGCGCGCGGCATCATCGCCACCATCCCTGCAGTAACTCCCGTCATTGGGGCTCCACGCCCACCTCCACCTGCTCCTGCGCAACCACCGAGGCTTTTCACGTACATGTCACGAGCGCATCGTAAGGCTCTGAGCGGGGCCTTCATGCACCGCATAAGACTGCTGCTCTTCTTCTTATGAGACGCCTTTGTCGCGTTGTTTTTTTGCTGGCCCATCGCTGCTACTTTCTCTGTCATCCTTCTTGAGATTTACGAAGGGATATCGATGCTCTACAGTCTTCTGTCTTCACACACCTATATATATAGAGAGAGAGAGGACCGGTTCAACGGTACGGTCGGGAGAAAGACGTCATAAATTCATTAACGAAGAATAAAAAAAATTGTTTGCCAATTGACAATGTCCGCCCAGTCTCTATCTTTAATTTTTAGATATATGACATTAATGATGTGTGATGATTCCCTTCTTCGATCAACTGTATTTAATTTGTTTGTTGGAGGATATTTATAAATGTTTAAAGGATTGAAAACACTAGATAGATTATTAATTAACAAGAAAAATTTGTCTGGCTTGCTTGCTTATCAATCTATATCATGAAGTGCATGGTTGGCATCATAAATTGCTAAATTTAACTAACGGCGATAATTTTCAAGCAATATTTAAGAACTTCTAACCTGCTTGTGAAACGTGTCATTTAACATAATTCTAATAGCGTGCCATTTTGAACAGATTAAAACGAACCCTGTTGCACGCAACTAATATATATATTTAAATTAATTTTTTTAAATTAAAACACGAATTATCTAAACTTCGATTTTTATTAAATTAAACATTTTGACCAGAGGAAATATCGGCACAAAAAAAAGATCCTGTCCAAATTCAAATTTTTTGAAATCAAGCATTTTCAGCGCATTAAGAAAGTATGAGACGTTAATAGGTGGCTAAATAATGTTCAAATCTTCGTGCTTATAATAAAATTGGGCATCTCGATGCGATGAATGCAACAAGCCCAAGAGTATATAATTCTAATATCATTAAAGCAACTAAATGTGGAAAGACATGTCTAATGAGGTGCATTCGAATTTTCTCTATATTTATGGAGTAATATTCTCAAATTCTATAAATAAACCCACACTATCCACATGAAGGGGAAATACATTGGCTTCAAATTAAAGAGAGCTCAAATTCTCTAAGAAACCAGGAGCTCCACACGAGCACCATTATCAAATCATTGTTTGACCGCCATCATCGAAACATCACCCATTATGACAATTGGACCATTGATCGACCAAGATTGTTGGACCACCACCCAACCAATTTTTTTGTACCATTATCATCCAACCACTATACTCGACTATGATCCCCCAAATTCTATCTCCTGATTGTAAGCCTCCCACCATTGTTGCTTCATTTGACCTTTGTTGTCTGAATTTTTTTGTACCATTATCATCCAACCACTATTTTGTACCATTATCATCTCAAGCCACCTTCTTTGCCTCAAATTCAGATCCTTCTGAGTGAAAATGTACTTCAAACTCTTGTGATCTGTGAAGATCTCACATCTGACGCCATACAAATAGTGACGCCAAATCTTCAAAACAAAAACAACTGCAACTAATTCCAAATCATGTGTCGGGTAATTCTTTTCATGTGGTTTTAACTGTCTCGAAGCATAAGCAATTACCCTACCATGCTGATGCAGCACACATCCCAAACCTTTTAGTGAAGCATCACTGAACACTTGAAATCCTTCCGTACCTGACGGTAGTGCTAACACTGGAGCTGAGGTCAGACAATCCTTCAATCTCTGAAAACTAGCCTCACACTCTGGTGTCAAACAAAAGCTACTGACTTCTGAGTCAGTCTCGTCAGAGGTGTAGCAATATGAGAAAATCCTTTCACAAACTTTCTATAATATCCAGCCATGCCTAAGAAACTACGTACCTCAAATACCGTAGTAGGCCTTGGCCAATTCGCAACAGCCTGAATCTTCTGGTGATCAACAGAAATACCTTCACCGCTAACCACATGCCCCAGAAATGAAATGTTCTTCAGCCAGAATTCACACTTGGAGAACTTAGCATACAACTGATGCCGTCTCAGAGTCTCCAACACAATGCTCAAATGTCTGGCATGATCATCCTCAGAAGCAGAATATACCAGAATATCGTCGATAAAGACGATCACAAACTGATCCAGATACTCCTTGAACACTCTGTTCATCAGATCCATGAAAATAGCAGGTGCATTGGTTA
>NW_021319167.1:216272-216510 GCF_001605985.2 Dendrobium catenatum
AGAAAATAATCAAAACGTGCGCACTCGGCACCTCAGAAACATACCAAAAGTTACGCGGTAAAAACTGAACCAATCGAAAAATACGAACGAAATTCGCTAACGAAAACGAAATCCGAACAGAAAAATCGTTCAAACTTCACCGTTCTGAAAATTAAGAAAGGCGGAATGTGCCTTACCTTGCGTACACCAATTTCTTGAACTACTGCAACGGACGAAAACGGACGGGAGTCGCCCAAAA
>NW_021319167.1:216583-234140 GCF_001605985.2 Dendrobium catenatum
GGACGATCGCAACTTCGTCCCGGGATGAAGTGGCTCTGGACGAATTTCGACCAGACGAAATTAATTAACGTCCCTGGACGACCGGGCTCTGTAAAATTTTTGTCCAGACGATCCAAATTTCGTCCAGACGAACCATGCAGCCAAACATGTTTTCCTGCACAACCTGTACCGATCGTCCCGGACGATCCGACTTCGTCCGGACGAACCTGGGAGCAAAATGGCCTTTACTTACATAACCACAACTGCAATCCAAACGAGCAACCAACATACAGAATTAATAAATGTTATAGGGTATTTTGTATATATATATATATATATATAAGTTAACATAGCTAATCAAATTATAGTAATGATGTTACCCAGTAGATAAACCAAATATATAATTAACCAGCACATATCTCAATGATTGCTAGACCAGCCAACAACCAAAGAAGGTTAATTTAATCTTCCAGCACTAATGCAAAATGCAATAACAAATCTCATTCAAAAATCAATTGTCAACTGGAGCACTCATGTTTACTGAAACATCACCTTCTTTAATTGGATAAGCTAATCTTCCACCATCATTTTCTACTATTTATCCCACATAAAAGTCACTCCTTAAAGTGATCTTCTAAATCAGTCCAAATTGAACTAATCTTGGTATTGCAACTAATATACTTATTTATACCACTCATCATTCCATCATATAAACTCCAAGACACTTATATAAATCAAACTACATATTAATAACCTTTGCTAGTCATTAATCTCACCAAAATATTAGCCACTATCATCCATTAATGTCCTAACAACTAGTTGGTTTTGCAATCCAATGAAGAACTCTTTTTCATGTTGCCATTGTATGGAGCTTATGAGTCCCTTACTATGCATCATTTTCATTATGAGCTTGGCTTTTTCTATGAGAATTGGATGTCCACTGTTGTTATTGTTTTTGGACTCACTCTTTTGCATTTTTATACGCAATCACTGACATAGTTCTTGCTGCAACTTTACTCACTCCCCCAGTTATTGATAAGGTTCTATGGGTTATGTGTCTTTGACTTCTTTTGTTCTACTTCAAATATTTATAATTATTATGGGGAGCCTAGGATTTTGGGTACTAAGGATAATCCCTTTTATTACTGACTATTTGGCTCAATCCAGCAGCAAAGTTGTCCATGTGTCTTGGTTTTGAAACTTGTTGGCAGTTGTCTCGTGTTCATGAAGGATGGAGCTTATGTGTCCCTTGTTTTGCCTTGTATTCAATTTGAGCCCTCCCAGCACTTTTGGATAAGTGAAGTCCAAAATCAGATCACGATGTTGGATACATAATACAGTTATATAAACATATTCATATATTAAAGGACCTATGTGATGTTTCTCCAAAGTTTTGAGTTCCGATGGCATATTTTATGATTTATCATGCATCATTCAGAACTCAACAAATATATTTAGGCAAAAAAAAAAAAAAAATCATGCATCATTCATCACCCTAAATAAGTAGTTTAAACTCAGCGTGTATATAAGATCTTGATGGGGAAGGAAGCAACTTGATTTGTATTCCCTTAAAGTGGTGGTGGAAAGTTTATGTGGGAAGTAGGTACAATGATATTCAAAGTTTGGATAAATTTAGTAGTAAAGCTTCTAGACTTTGAAATGAAAAGTTTTCTAGGAGATAAATACTGAGAAACTCCATGTCACTGATTTGAGAAGTTCGGAACTGATTGGGGTGATTTTATACATTTTGATTCACTTTTTATCATAGCAAAAAATTGTCTCTTTGCAATGGGCCTTTGACTTGAATATCTTGAGGTTGATGAGGGATAAGGGATCAAGCAATTGTATGGATTGTGGGAGAATGCATATGAGAGTTTTGAAGAGGTTTAATATATCTTAGGGTCGAGGGAGGCTACGATTTTGATTGGTTGACCCTTATGCAAAGAGTATAAGAATTATATTGGAAAAGAGTACATATTAAATAAAATAAAATTATTATAAAAAAAATTAAAAAAAAAAAAACTAAAGGATAACTAAAATCCTATGAGATCAATCACTGAGTTTTACCAAAGAATAAAACAATCAGAAAATATTTTCACATAAAATTTACACAAGTAAAAAATAATTTCATTCAATTAAATTCACGAGTACAAATTTATAGAAATATTTCAAGCTTATACAATTTTGAAAAATCATATGAGCCAATAAAATAATATTATATTGATTGTCCGCTTATTCTAGTGCAAAAGGAAAAAAATAAGAGAATAACATAAATTTAATGCTAAAACAAAAAACAAAAAAATTCATCCAAGAAAAAGATATAGGTGGAGTGATATCTAAATCAAACAATTTTTCAAGATCTTCACTTTCTTGGCTAGTATGGCCAAACTAAGTATCAGAAAACCTCAAATTAAGCTTCTTATCCAATCATTTTGGAAGGATGAGAGGGTTATCTATAACTTGCATTGAGAACTGCATACGATAAATAGTCCAAATCTTAAAGCAATGCCTTGATTTGTGATATTATCCTTGGCCCTCGTGTTGATATTGCATCACATTATAATTAATTATGTTGTGTACAAGTTAGGCTAGCAGTTAACTTGCCGTCAACAACTTAATTGGAACAAAATTTTGAATTGAGGGAGAGTTCTTTTGACCAAAACCCTCAATCAATTAATGAGTATTTTGCTCAAGTTAAGTTATTTTAGGAGTAGCCTCAATTGATTGAATCCATTAAGCAAGTTCAATAGCTTAATATGTAGGATCGAATTAAACAAAAGTTGGCAAATAGTTCCAGTTTTATATATGTGATTGAAATATGTTCCCAATTAGCAATTTACTAAACCTGATCCAAATTATCATAAACATTTAATAAAGATTGATCCAGATGAAAATAGATGTGTAAAGTTGCATCTTGAAAGCCACCTCATAAATCTCTATTTTAAATCATTTTAAGGAAGATATTGCTTTACAAGCGACTTGTTTCTTTTATTTTCTTTTCGTATCCATCCATGCATATTGATTCCCAACTCTTAGAATAGATTAATGAGGTTGGTTCTCCAAGACTCCAAGCACCATTTCCAACACCCTCCTTCAACTCTAAAGAAAGCCGCGTGCCAACTAAGAGCTGCTAGCTCAGGCTTTCAGAAATTCGGATCTGGATCAACATATCATTAAAAGAAAATATAAATTTTAATTGAGGAATTTGCAAAGATTTTTATCTGAATTATCTTCTATAGACGTACATATATGTAGCAGTAAGAGTAAAGGTATGGAATTAAGTAATTATGCATTGGCTTGTATATATTAAGTAGCACGTACACATGTAGGAGAAAGAGGATAAATTAAGAATATGTGGACATCAATAAATCTTTTTAAGCTGCTAGAGGTGAACGATGATTGGGTGGGAGCGAGAGGGAGGGCTTGCCGGCTCGATCGGCAGCGACGAGCGTCTTCTCAATGAGGCGTTGTGCCTTCCTGCTTTGAATCTCCACCTTGATGCTCGCAGTCTTGTCCATCTTCGAGTATGACTCCTTACTCTTCTTCTTTCTGCCCAGCGACCCCAAAACCTTCGCCTTCATCTTCTCCAGTAGCTGCTCCACCCTCATCGTCTCTCTCTCTCTCTCCCAAGCCCCAGTAAGAGAAAGTGTTCTTGGTTGAATTTATCTATTTAGTCAAATGCGAAACGCGTGGATGCCATATAGTTTAATTCATAAGGACAATGCATCGTCAATACAATTACATCTCATGTAGTAATGTACATAAAATTTACAATAAAACACTAGACTTCTCAAATAAAATAAAATAAAAACCCTACACTTTGTAGACCTACAGTATCAAAAACAGAGAAGAGAGTTCATGAAAAAAAAAACAGAGAAGAGAAGATATATATATTGAAGAATAACGCTGGAGAGCTGGAGTAAAAGTGTATTATTTTTGTATGTCTTCTTCTGTATGACTGTATACATACATAGCGGTAAGTTTAATATTTGCGGTTTATATGAAAGTATTTCTACGGTTCATATTAAGTATTAACTATATTGCAGCTTTATTTTTTCGCCTCCTGCTCCGGAAATATTATTAGGTCCGGACACCGAACATAGAGATACGTCCGGACTCCAATAAAATATTGATGCGTGGAGTGTACATGTGAATATTCAATTAAATTTATTTTTTACTTTATAAATTAAATGTGTCCGCATAATTTTAAGCCAAGCGTATCAAAAGTGCTCGTAAAGTGCAGATAAAGCACAGCCAAAGTGCAGTCAAAAAGCACAATCAAAACGCAGACAAAAAGTGCACCAAAAGCACAGCCCACATGGCAAATTTTAATTGGATATATGGATGTATCTCTACGTTCAGTGTCCGAACCTAATAATTCCTCCGTGCTCTGAGTGTGAGCTTCCACGTTCTCTGCTCAGCATGGTGTATAACAAATTCCAGTCATCAAACTTCTACAAAACTTCATTTCTGTTTTTAAAGTGAATTGATTAATTTCAATAGAGGTATGGGTTCACATATTTGTTTGATAATCGCCCAATATATACCAACTACCTTTTACGCTAAATGTATTGCTGCTAAAAAACACTTTTATTTTGAAAGAATAACATTAAAATTTCTTGTGGAGAATCCTACAAGGAAATACTCGTATAAATTCCTATGTTAAATTTCTTCACATTTTTAGTTATACATTAAAATATGTGCACCTACTTTTCTCTTATTTATTAAAAAATAAACATATAATTTAATAGAAAAATGATTGAAAAGAAAAACAATTATAAACATTTTGATAAAAAAATTTTAATTTCAAAATCTAGAACATATCAGACGTTCAAAGTCAACATCAGCCATTTTTTCAATGTTTATCGAATGAGACTTTATTAATTTCAAATTAATTCTCAACTAGACAACCGCCATATTTCTTTTCCGGTCTTCCTTGGTATTATTTTATATTTATTTGAGAAAAAATATTAAAATTACCTCCTGATTTTTTATAAATAATCAAAATGATCTCCAATTTAATATTTTAAATAAAAATGAAAATAATCTCACAACAAAATTATTTTAATTCATCTTTAAGAAGTTAAGAGAATAAAATGATCTTTTAATATAGCTAATAATTATTTTATTCTTTTATAAAAAATCAAAGAATTATTTAGATATTTTCTCATACTTTTTTTAATGTTGCTTTTTTGCACTAGAAAGTTTTGGGATGCAGAAAAAATGAAAATAGGGACAAAGAGTCAGAAGATACCGACTGCAAAGACCATGTGAACAAGGAGCGTTAAGGCAAACTTTACAGAACTTATCTGGGGAAGGCTCACAAGACTTTTTCCACTATCTACATAATTAAATATAGAACTATATCCCAAAAAATTATAGAACTATACATGCGTGTCATTACTTATACAACTGGCAACTCAACTATTTTTCACAGCCTGTCACTCATACCCAACATAGCCCCTTTAACTACACCTCCTGCGGGAAGTCCCCCATTTTAGTCTGCAGATCCTTTTTATCATCAGCTCTTACGCAAATGGCTCCCTTTTTATCCGTTCTACCCCTCACCATCTTCTTAGGAATTTCCTACTACTTATCTATATCCAACATATGTTCCATCATTTTACTACCCACCACCCCCTTAGCCCTACGCAACTGGACCTTCTACCCCGACTACAGTTGGACTTTCCACGTAGGCTGCCGCAGCGCCGACTGCAAATGGCTGCATGTTGATTCAGCCTGAGGGTGACACATACATAAATGTGTATGTTTTATATTATACATATATTTGAGAAATAATCTTTTTCAACTAAATATTTTGTGTAGGTTTTATTCATCAAAGCAGCCCACGTACAAGATATGGGATATCATACGGAGTAGATTTGATGCTTCATATGTCTCTTGGAAGAAAATCCCGAAGGAATTGTGTGACATGTGGCTTAAGTAGTTTGAGTTTAGTAAGATGCAATATCATTACCATCTCTTAATATTTTATTACGCTAATAAAGAATTTTTTTTTTTACTAATTTGTTATATGCATCGAGATTTCTATCGGTTGCACAAGCATGATACTCGAATCAAAATAAATATAGAGAAACGCGGAGCAACTTGCCTGCAAGACATGTTCACTTGCATTAGGAGGGCAGTCCAGTGATTGCTTTGGATTGGAGAGGGTATATGAGCAGAGCTCAATAGTACCTAAGGCGGCCCATATTTTACAGTGAGGAGGGTGTATAACATATAGAACCGAGCTTCTGACATCGGGGGCCTGGCTAGCTCCCTCCATATTGGAGGCTCAATTCCACACTGTGCATGGACAAAGATTGGTAAAATTTTTAGTAGATTTTAATAACTTTTTTATGCATATTAATCTAAGTATATTGTAGAAAGATATGCATGATAAAGAACTCATTGCACTTGAGTTACGCATTCACACTCATAAGCGTCAAGAGGACCAGCAGTGAGTGGATGAGTGAGCTAGGATGGCATATATAAGTATATAAGGATATTATACTTACAAAAATATTATCAATGATGATTATACGATGATTAATCTTATGTTATATTTTGTAGGATGAGTATACAAGATTTCGAGCTAGGCTGTAGTAGACGAGTGTTCCTCTTGGGAATCTATAGATAACGTCCTATGTTTGTAACACTACAGGAAATTCAACCTCTTGTTTTGCATTTGCATCGGATTATTCCACCGTAAAAGGATGAATTTTCGGTAGTGTTACAAACATAGGACGTTATCTAATAGGAGCGAGAAGTTGGCTCCGATATTTTGGCCCTTATGAGATATCAGAGAAGATTGGAGCAGTAGCTTATCATCTGAGGTTACCCAACACTGCTACCATACATCCATTGTTCCACGTATCTCAGTTGAGAAGAGCTATTGGGGATTATACAGCTTAATCAGAGTTGCAGGCTACATTGACTGAGTAATTGAAAGTGGTTCTAGAACCACTAGAGCTACAGGGGTTACGCCAGGGAGAATGAGAGATCAAAGAAGTGTTGATTAAATAGAGGGACCTTCCCGATTATGACGCTACATGGGAGCTGTACGAGATGACGCAATATCAATTTTTCTCTTTTCACTTTGAGGACAAGGTGAATCTTTGAGAGCGGGATATTGATACACCGGTCCAACCGGCCCGAAATAAGGACTGTCCTCTTGTATACAACAGGCGGAAGACTGTTGTTTTCATCCAGGTGGGGTCCACAACTTAAGTAGAGAGAGGGGGTATTAGGGTTATCTTGATTATTGTTGAAATTCCGAGTTTCCTGAGTGTTCTTGGGCTCTAGCAACATCTAGAGAGTTGGGAGAGAAAGATCCTCCTCTAGAATAGACGATCAATTGTGTCTTGATATTTTCTTTTTATTTTCATCAATTCGGAGATTTGTGTTGAAGTTTCGCTGAAATTCAGATTTTTATAAGATTTACTTGAGATCTACGGTGGTTTCCTATCACATGTGTATCACAATTAGCTTTTGATCTTCAATAATTGTGCCTGCTTATGTGATTCACTTAGGATTGTGAATCTGTGGGGCCTTTAAATTAATTCTCACATGATGTGATTAGTTGGATATCAAATGGACTCAGAGTTTCGTGTCATTTGTGTGAGGTAACTAACTATTATTTATTAAGTGATAAAGGTATCTTTTGTTGTTAGAGGCGTTATACCTATTACTTATACTAGGTTCCTAAATATTATATGTTGTCAATCCTATATTTAATATTCAATTACTGCTGCATATATTTTACTAGAACGTATTAATGTTCATAATAAAAACATCATGTAGAAAAAAGCGCAGAGCCCGAAAGGAGGGCCGGAGGAGTCTTACATTGATGAAGAAAGCAAGCTCAAGGAAATGCTCAACTTTAGTGAAGGCCTACGATTAGATGGGGAGCTACTGTGCGCAAAACTTTCATCAAGTCTCCAATTTAAGGGCATCAGACCACAGCATCACAGTAGACAGCATTGCAATGGTAGCCGTCTCTACTCGAAGGCGGCATGGGCCCAGGCCCACAGGAGTTGCACCTGCATCCACCATCAACTTCACCTCCTCCTCCGTAAAATCTGATATGAATGCAAATGCTTTAACCAGATTATTATGACAAATACGATTCTGCATAATTTCAAAGTGAAGGCATACAAATGCAAGAAGGAAATAAAACTATACAGATACAGAGTAGAAAATAAGCTCAAACGCATAATTTAAGCTAAGAGAGAGAGAGAACAGGGGTATTTAGCTTGGCTATTGTGATGAAATTATGCTAAATAATTAGCTTGGCTATTCATAGGATTCGATAAACTCAATGTCAAGACAGCCAAAAAAAACCATTATTATAAACACATTTGAAACTTCCATCTCAAAACTTTCAACAAATATTTTCCTTAAAAACAAGATCTTTCATTATATTCGTCTAAAATCTTGTAACTGAGAGAGAGAGAGAGAAAGTTGTTTTACCTCCTTCAGGTCCAACTATAAGAAGGCCACTGTTGGCCGCTCTTGATGAGGATAATATACTTAAAAAAGGAGTAGAATCTGCAGCTGCTAGGAAAGAGAGTTTTGACTGGGAAACCTAAGAAAGTGTTTAAAAAAAAGATCTTTCAGGCGCAATGTGCTTATAATTTTAAGGAAGGATGATCTCATCAAAACAAAAGAAAATAAAAAGAAAATAAACAAAAAAGATAAGGATGATCTCATTTATACTTGCATGCTCTCATAAGTGAATGATAACAATGTGTGCGAACAATCATATAAGCCCTAAGAAATTCATGAAAGCAATTTGTTGAAAAGGGGTCCAAGATCATCAATGTCATAAATCCAGCAAGGACAAACACAATGCTCTGCCATCAACAATAAATTGCATTGTCCAAAGGGAGTCATTTGATATTAAAACAACAAAAGAAAACACAAACTCCTAGACAGATGAAATCTATGAGGATGATCTGAAAAAATGCATAACTTACAATCCTTACTGGTATAAGAATTACCTACAAAAAGAAGTGAACGAAATAACCCAAAATGGAACCAGAGCTTTATCCTAGTGTTCAAGCATTCACTTAGGCGTATTTAATTAAAAGCATGTCATTAAGCCAATAGCTTTATCCTCGGGAACATGATATGAATACATTTAACTGCCCATGTTATAGATGTGAGACAACTAGAGGAGGGCTAACAAGCTAAACTCTGTCTCTTCAAGGAGATAAAAAATATTTTTTTTTTTTAATTAAGAAGTTGACTCTAAAGCAATGCAATTTTAATTTTTTTTTTAAAATCTAATTTATTTTAAGTTGATTATCAATTTATTTAAATTAATAGAAAGGATTTTCCATAACATACTACCTCCATGTGCGATTTCTATACAAAGCACACAGCAGGTAAAAAAGTCGAAATAAAGCAACTTGTAAAACTGAAAAAGAGAAAAGTATAGAGAGCCAAAATTGAAAGAATAATAAAGGCTAGCTGCAGCTTGACCAACAAATATAGACCTAATAGAATAAAAAAGGTAGATAGGGATAGTTACCAGATAAAAATAAAAAAAGTGTTGCATTTTTATAACATATAGCAAGTGATGAAAGAATCCCAGTGGATTCTTAGGAAGTAAAAATAATTTTAGAATGGTCTACACTAAAAAATGTTATAGTAGTTTTGTAGGTCTAGTCAGATATCACTGGAAATTTGTTAAGAAATTTTCACAATAGTTATGCCATTGTTTGAGCAAATGAGAAAAGATGTTGAGTTTGAATTGTCAAAACAGTGAAAATAATTTTCATGAGTTGAAAAGCCACTTAACAACTGCACCAATATCAGCTATTCTGTCAAGAACAGAAAGATTTTAGATTTATAGTGAGCGTGAGCGTAAATTAAAAGATTGAGGGGTGTAAAAAGAAAAATAATTGACATAGAATATTATGTGAATCATGAAGGCCCCATCAAAAGATCAAGAACTAAAATGTATCAATCAAGATCAAGGCTACTCAAGCAAAATATTAATCAAAAGCATGGAGAAATTAGACTAAAAAAGTTACAATCAAATTTAAAACTTCCCACCCCAAAAAATTGAAACTCTTAAAAATAGGAGATGGTTGTAGTGGTTGCAATCTCTCCCCCCACACCCCCCCCCACCCCCCCCCCCCCCTCTCTTCTCACTACTTTTAGTTAACCATCTCACTCCTTTTTCTTTTCTTTTTTTTTTTTTTTTTTTTTGAATTATTTAGAATTGATACACTTTTTAAATAATGCTAAGGATACAAATGAATCAGCAGTTCGACAAGTTACTCGTGCCTCAACTCAATTATAGCTCATTGATGATTGTTTGTTTAAGTAATCAAACAAGCTTGAACAAGTTTTGAAATACTTGACTGTTAAATAAGCAAACTTTGTGTTCAACTCATTATGTTCATGAACAATATCAATTAAAGCTCATAAATAAGCTCAATAAGAAGCTCGATATAATGCTTGTTAAGAAGCTTGATTAAACCTTTATTTATATTTTTCAACATAATTTTTAGTTTTATTATAATAAATGCTTGATGTTGTTGTTGTTGTTGTATAATAAATGATTCTTGCCGACCCCATGTAGTGGGATAAAGGCTTGATGTTGTTGTTGTTGTTGTATAATAAATGATTCTTATTTTTCAAAAAATTAATTTCATTTTTATGTTATACTTTTCTAATAAAATAAATATGTTCATGAAGAAGAGGTATTTGTTCATGTTTACTATATTATTTGTTTAATTAAAATGTTCATAGACAAGCTTGTTATCGGAAGAATCATTTTTAAGCCAATTTGTTCGTAAACGGGCTCATTTGGTAGTGTGCAAGCACTCGATAGATATGTTTATGAACAGGCTCATTTGGTAGGTCAAAAACATTAACTAGATATTTTCGCAAACAAGCACTAGGTAATTGCTTGTTAATAGGTTCGATAAGGCTCATTTTCTTAAACCTCGATAAGCACAAAATGAACCGAACATGAACTAAACACAAATTAAACATGAACATCTATCATTTAAAATGAACCAAACTTGAACACAAACATAAAATCTCGAATCAAGCTTGAACCAAGTTTGAACAAGCTGATAATAATGAGCTCAAACATGAACAAGCACCTGCTCGACTCGACTCGATTTGTTTGCAGCCCTAAATATTACTTTTAAATGAATGAAATCTATTTTTTTGTGGTTTTAATAAAAATTTGTTAATTATTTGCCTTCTGGTTGGAGTTTGGTGACAAAGCATTTTATTTTTTGTTGATGAGAGAAGTTAGTTAGTTTGGCTACTTTTATACTCTTCATTCCAGTGTCATCATCTATTGTGTATTCATCATTAGAACTTCCCAAACATCTCCACCATCTTCTCAAGGCCTCAAAGCATTATAACCCTCAAGAAAACTAAGTCATGCCACTTCCACATTATTACAATTCCTATTGTCCCCCAATTCTACTAAAAATTTTATAACTTCTTACCCCACATCAAATTGACCTAAAATTACTTTTATTAGTTAACTAACACTCAAAAGTCCAGATTTGGAAGTCCTCACCCATTTTCACCAAAGAAAAATATAAGCATCCATTACAAAAACTTCTCTATCAAAAATCTATACAAAACTCCTGAATTAGTCTAATGCATCTTGAAAGTAAAAAACAACAAACAAAAGTGGAGAAAAGCATAGGAACACAAAGATAATGTTGTTTTTTGATTTATCCTTCAAAAGCAATGCAAGATACAATAGATCTACTATTTAAAAGGTAGATTGGTTCTCCCATAAACCCTAGACATCGTTAGGAAACTCACAAAAAAAAAAGACTATAGCAAACACAAATCACATAATGCTAAAAATACAACATGGTTAGCCCTAAATAGGCTCCTCTAATTACCTCCTAAATAAGTCACTTTCCTCAATTGATTCCCTCCCCAATTTGAATCCAACTTGGATTTCTTTTCCTAAATAATTCTCTCCCAATTTTAATTAAAATCTACCTAAGCATCTCCTCTGCTGACCATATCGCCGACACCTTCACCAAAGCCTTACCCAACTCTACATTCTTTGATCTCAGGCGCAAGTTGACGGTATGTATTTTCCCTCAACTTGAGGGGCGGTATTAGCAACGCACACTTGCATTGGCCACCTCCATTACTTCCTGCGGCTCAGTCTCCATTATTTCCTGCCTACCTGACTCGCCTACAGACTTCCATAGGCCACATGACATTCTTTAATCTCTACCGCTACTTTTTAACTACCTTATGGCAATCCTGTAATTTCCCTTTCTACTACTTCAGCTTGTATAAATGCATGTACTGTATGCAGTATCATTTATCATTGAAAAATCAATAAAGTAAACTTTCTTCTTTCCGCTTACTATTTATAATATATTTTATACAGCAGCTATACCTTAAACTCTGTAAGTATTCTTTCAAAAGGCTTGATAATATTATGGTTGTTGCTGCTGCGTGTGTTAGGGAACCAGCACAAAAAAATAGCACCACTCCTCTTTTAGCAAAAAAGAAATAAAGATCATCCCTGATTAACCTTTCTTATACACCATCCAAGGTCATCAATTTTTATGATGCACATGATTCATTAATTATTTACTTGGGGCAAACCGACACAGAATTATGCTGAAGGCAAAAAATACATGTTAAATCACAAGTCAAATGATGATTGCTAAAGAACAACGAAAAAGAAAAAAATGGTAGCATCAGGTCTTAAATATAGGATGTGACCCTTCGATGATCCTTGTGACCAAATCAATTTATAAAAGAAGTGCAATCTTCATTGAAGCATATATTGTCTGAAGAAGAACTAAATTGTCATTTGCTATGTTTTAGGTCATCAAATTAAAATATACATACCAATGCTCAAATAATAAAGAGGAATATTGAATACTTACAAAAGGAAGAAATTTTTTAAGCTTCATTGGATGGTTGAAAGCCATCTTATGCAGACGCTTACCTACCATAGATACAAAAAATACACAGTCGTAGAAGAATAGCGTATGGGGCATAAGGGAATTGAAAGATAAAAAACAAATTGGTTACTGAAACTAAATGATTTTGATCATACAAAAATGAAACTAAATGAACAAATTGGTTACTGAAAATAGAAGAATGAGAAAATACATTGCTTGATGGAAGCTAAAATGACACGTTCCAACCTGTCTACACGATTATCTGTAATTGAAGGAGATCTTTCAGATAGAAGAGGAGTTATACTGTTGGCCCCCAATTCCTTGAAAGAACAGGATAATTGTCAGAACTTTTCATTAAGAAAAGCTAGCAATACATTACCATTCACATCGAGACATACAGATTATGATATAGATTCCCAGTTCAGGGTACATACTGTGCATTTCTCAATAAGCCAATCCGCACGACCCCCTTTTAAGCTGCCTGATTGTGAGACAAGAAAAATGCTTGAAGAATGCATATACCCTGGAAAATTGAATTCAAAATTGGGGGAAAAAAAACAAGAAGCACGATGTTACTTACCAAAAGCTGTAAATATATGCCATTGAATACCATTAGGACATAGAACTTTTGGCTCCTCCAAGGCAACAACAACTGAAGCATTCCTATCAATACTCTGTATACAACCTTCCACTATACCTCCTGTTCCGTTAAAGAGCTCCACCCTTACAATAAGTTAAGAGAAAGAACAAGCGAGTTAGAGCTGAGATCTTGAGGGTGAAGCAAAATAGCTGAGGAAAGGAGAAGAAAATTATTTAAAAACGGATTTCATCTTCCTTACAAGCCAATAAGTTGAAGTAAAGAACCTTGATATGCATGCAATGTTATGAAATCAACCTAGGAACCTTACTTATATTGTTTGATCAACTGTGGTCGGTTGCAGCAGTGAAAGTCCTAGGGCAGAATATATTGGTCTGGTTAGGATGAGAAGATTTTATTTTCATTATTTATATGATCATTCTGGGACCATAAGTCCTGTCGACTCCGCCGCTAGTTTGCAAAGGATTAAACCCAGGCGGATTTAGGATCCTATGTTGGATAAATCTTGGCCATTATAGACCCTAAAATTATTCTGCAAATACAAAATCAAATATCTTGGCCAAACCTGAGATTGAATTGAAGGTCTCAGGATATATCGTGCAACTTAATGCACCATATATGGCCATTGAGGCACTCGGCAGCTCCTCGAGGGATTGGGATTTCGTGCCCGCCTCCTCTTGCTATCCTGTCAGGTATTAAATCAAGCAAAGTTGATTGTATGCAGTTAAAAATTGGTCAAGGTGTACAAATAATTTTGAAATATTTCATTTTATTGGAGTTTATTACATCATAGACAGCTACCCAATGAGGGTTTAGCTCAACTTGCATAAGTTAGGATGCTTAAAGAGTATTTTATGAGGTAGCTACTAATTTGAAATACCAAGTAAGGGAGAACTCTATTTAACATCACATATGCTTGACACGAAGTCCAAGTCCTATTCCTTATTAGAGTTCTTTTTTTTTTTAAGTTTGCATTTTGTTTTATTATGTGTCATTTTATGTTCATTTATACTCTTTTTTTTTTCATTAATGTTCAAGTGCATGCAAATTTATAGTTATGCGTTCATTTGTTGTAAGTTCAAATATTATTTTAGCCCTTGTGTAAGCTTGGTACAAGAAGTTCTATCAAATCTTTTGCTAAACATTCTACGTCAACCCCGTGATGTGTTAGAAACTGAACTACAAGGTCATCATAACCACATATCCAAAAGCATGTATGGGTACAAAGCATGAAGCATCGCAATCACAATTTTTTGCTTCTTATCATGTTATGCCTCAAAGATGTGCACAAGTTGTACAAAGCACCAAGGCAAAATTTAGATTCCCTCAACACTCCCTCAATGATGTGAGTTCCTCTAATCATTAGGATTAGAGGACAATTACTTTGAAAACATGAATTCTTGTTTAGGACCTTTAATTGTTGAAATCCTAGGTCTTAAAAACTTAGAAAAATCATTGGAAATACTCTTCAAGTCCAAATGACTTGAAACTCTTATGGGATGATTTTAAGCTTATTATTGAGCCCTGAATTTAATTCCTTATGGTTCTATGTCCATTTGTTCAGAAATTTAGTAAACCCTACTTCAAGGTTAGTTTAGGATCACTCATGGACCGCATGAAATCTTGAATGTATCTATAGGAATAGCATAATTTGTCAAAAAAAAAAAATTAATAATAAGTTAGCGAAATTTTCTTGACATTCAGCCTAGAAGACACTGGTGACTTTAAACAATTCTCCCTAAAGAAGAGCATCAGGTCTTAAATATAATGCTTACATGTTAGTAAAAATAAATAAACATTTTGCATTAGAAGACTCTGAGTGAGATAAAGGGCTTTGAACAATTATTATGTCCTCCGACCGGATGCAGAGGAACATCCGGTTGTAGGAAAAAACGCGCCTATACCGAGGTGTACCGAGTTTTTTCAAAAAACTCGGTACACCTCGGTATAGGAGCGTTTTTGCCTACAACCGGATGTTTCTTGCATTCGGTCAACCGGACCAAATAAAATTCCAAGGGCTTTAGTACATGCAGTGACACCTCATCCTACGGTTGTTCTTAGAGGACTCGATGTGGATTTGCTATTGAGACTATAGACGAGCCAATCAACCAAGACTATAGCTCATTCTATTATTGAATTTATGGAGCATATATTGAAGCTAAAAACTAGTTTTCTAAGTTTTAGAATTTAAGATCGACTCAAAGAATCAGTCATCTAATGCTCTCAACACTTCCATGCCCCAACCCTAGGAATTTTTTTTTGGAATAAAAGATTTTGTAATTCAATGTACACACTCGACAAATACTTTAATAGCACACCACACTTTTTTGTAAATATTAAGAAATATATATATATATATATATAAACTCATCTTTTATTAGATCTAAAGGAATTTACTTGAGCCATCATCTTTTCCTATATTTCTAAGTGTATAGCTCAGCATTAGAACCTCCCTCTACTTTGCACTATCCATTCTCCTTACATCTCTAACCCGAAAAAAGTTGGTGTGCTATCCTTTTTTCTATTGATTTTCTCATAAACATTCCATGAAATTGAGCGCCATTATTTAGAACTAATGAACTGACCTACAATCCCTTAGGCATCATTATCGCTTGCGAGATAAAAAGAAATTGTTGAAATATGGCAAGAGAAATGATTATCAAATCCCTACAAAGATAATAGTAAGTTTTAATCATAAGAATCCAAGCTAGCCTAAAAAACACGATGTAGGCCAACAAAAAGTGCATGCTTGATGGTAATTCTAATCATTTCATTTTTTAGGACCTTTTGTTCAGTAAGGATGCCATCATCTATAAATAAGTGATTTAT
Organism: Dendrobium catenatum; assembly: GCF_001605985.2. NCBI lineage: Eukaryota > Viridiplantae > Streptophyta > Magnoliopsida > Asparagales > Orchidaceae > Dendrobium > Dendrobium catenatum. The sequence continues at coordinate 232,913 of NW_021319167.1, forward strand.
CAGACGCAATGAGCAGACTTCTAGCAACTTCTCTTGTCTGGTTATGATCTTGATCTATGGTAGAGCTAATTATTTTTTTCATTTGTACATACTCAAATTGAGCCACTTACTTACACAGGCTTTATTTGGAACAGCTTTTCGACTCCTTTCATGATAAAAAAAATAGTTAGTAAAAAAAATGTGTATTTGGAAGATTGCTTTCTGACCTTTATCATTGCTATTTCAATTTTTCGCCTTTAAAAAACTGTTTTTGGTAAAATTATCTTTGAAATTGTGGCTGAGAAAAACCTTTTAAAAGCAAAAACAGTTAAGTTAAAACTGTCCCAAACAAAGCCTCACTCTTCCATTCACCTACACTTTTTGACCAAACCATTGAACAAAAGAAGCAAATACGGAAATGAGAAATGAAATACCTGGCGTTCAAGCCCAGTCGCAGGACCTTTGTCATGTGCCAGAACTCGTCTCCTTCAACTCGGACAATCTCGCCCTGCATAAATTTTAGCAGTAGTCAACATTGCGATTAGGACTAGCTTGGTCCAAAAAAAATAAGGAAATATAAAAGAGAATAAGTGAAGGGGGGAGAGAGAAAGAGAGAGGGAGAAAAAAGCAGCCTTGGATGACGGGAGAATATGGGAGTGGAAGCGAGGAAGGCCTCCACGAGATTGGCTCGGCAAGGATTCCGATGATAGGGCGCGGATGAGGATGGTGGCTCTGCGGAGCCATGAGCGGCTTAGTTGAAATTTAAGAGGATACTGAATGCCTGGTACTCGCATGAATCGGGTGGAAGTGGGCGGCGCGGACAGAGAAGGAGCGGCCAGTTTGGCTTGACTGTGGATACGGAGAAAATTGGCTTAAACTCAATTATATAAATAATTAAAGTTGATCCCTAAACCCTAAAGGGCCTAAACTAAAAGTAATTTATTATTTATTTGATTAATTAGTTGCTGTTCGAGCATAAAATATTTGAAAAAATTAAGTATCATAAATTAATATAATATAAAATTACGATTTAATTATATTTAAAAATCAATATAATGTTATAAGAAATAGATGAAATGCGGACCAACAAATTCAAAGATAATTTTAATCATGGAAAGGCTAGGTATTTTGGACTTTTAAAAGATAAAAACACAAATAGCAGTTGAAATAGTGATCGGATACAGCTTTCAAAAATTATAATATCATAGAATTTTGAAAAAATGTATATATATATATATATATATATCAT
>NW_021319167.1:237650-242295 GCF_001605985.2 Dendrobium catenatum
GAGAATCAAGGTCTTTTGATCTTCCACGTTTAGAGCGGCGTTCTCCAAGAGAGCGAGAGACCCCTTCTTTTCACTCAAGATGGGAAAATGAGAGAAATGAGAACTTAACCGCTTAAACTGGGGACCATGACCCTTATATACTTTAAGTGTAAATATTTTATTTCAGCCCATCATAAAAATAAAATAAATACCCGGCCTCTACACAAATTAATTCCATACAAAATTAATTGAGATGCCACATAAGCCAAATAATAATTTAATACTCAATTAGATCACAAATTTAATTGGCTTAATTTTAGATAGCGTCTAATGTATAATTCTTTATTTATATGTATAAAATATATTGGCCCACATATAGAAATTTCCCAACACATGTGATATAAATGATATTTCATGTTTATGTGTTGGAGGATATATGAAGAATAAGGCAAAAATTAGGAAGTGTAAGAGGTAGATGTATACATTTATGTACAATTCAAAGTGAAGTTATAAGGGCTTGCACACATATGAAATTCCTCCATCCGTGCATTTGATATGCTTGAATAGATGTGAGATGATCAATTTGAGGTATAAGTGAAAGTAGATGTGTCAAAATAGGTCAACAAATCAGGTTCAAGTCTGCACGAAATTGAACCGATCTAAATCCGGTCAACCAAACCCGACCCGTTTCAAAGAGGTGGCACGAACCCGACCTGCTAACCCATTTTAATCAAAAAATATTTGTATTAACTTTTTAACTATAGATTTTAGATTAATTGATTAATAATAAGAATATTATACGAACAAATAAAAGAATTTAAGAAAAAAAATGCTAAAATTGATCATTTATAGGTCAAATTGAGTTGGAGGGCGAATCCAAACCTGGCCCATTTAATAAACGGGTGGCAATGCACTACTAGAATTTCACCCTTTTATTAAATATGTTAACTAGAACAAAGATTTTTTTGGACTTCTGGTTGAGTAATTTATTGACACCCCTAAGTGAAAGTATGTCATTCCCTGGGATCTAAAAAAGAAAGGAATTTAATCATACTGCTATCATCATCAAGTTAAAATCATACCAAAGCCAACAAATATCCACAATACTCAGGAAAAACTTTAACAATCATTTCATTTCATTTGAAATATCATCCAAAATTATTTAAAATAATTATAAATAATAATTGAGTACACTTTCTAACCATCAAAATGCAAAAAAACCCTAACAAAAATAAAATACCTTTAAGTTGAATTTCTATCCAATAAGACTCCAACTCTAGTCTGCTTTGTTTCGAAATTTTCCTTTCTTAAATGACGTATAAATTTATAGAATGAGCAACTAATTGCTTGGTTGGCTTGTTATAAATCGGATCATCTTTTGATCTCGGTGTGAACCAAAGCCTCAGCAGCACAAACTAGTCAAGCGACCTCGCCCGTCCCTTCGCCCGGATCACGACATTTTTAGGTCAAGCGACCTCCCAAGCTACAAATCCCTCTCCAATCACATGAATCACGTAATTTTGCCGCCTTGCGAGATTCTCCCTCTCTAACTGACCTTCCTCTCTCCATTTAGAGAACATAAGGCATCAGATTCCCTTCCCCCTCTATTGCAACAGTCGCCAAACTCTCTTTTCTCCTTCCCCTTTTCTTTCCTTTTCGTAACAAAAGTCATCGACAAATATCTCCAAATCTCCTCTCCTTCTATAGTGACTTTGTTTTCCTTTCCTTCTCTCTTTCCTCTTCTTTTTATTCTTCTTATGATTCTAGTCACCTAATTAAGAATTCTTTTGTTTATGTTGTGTCACAACTTAACCCAATATGACCTAATACTACACAAGTCATACGGTGTCTAATTGTTGTAAGACTGATCCCAAAATCTAGTTAGAGAAGCATTGAAACAAAATTTTCAATTTATATACTACATAGAGCCACAACTGAATGCAATATAAAAAGGAAGATTACTAAATCTCAAAAACAATTTATATATAACATCAAAAAAATACATGAACAATATGAGATATTTACAACAATACTTGGAAACACATATTATAATCAAATAAAAGTCAAGCATGCAAAATAAAGCCAATCAAATCAAAAGTCATATCTATATCATAGATCAGAGCCTAATATACAAAGCTACTCTACTCGCACTTTACTTTTTACCTCGCCTGAAAAATAGAAGCAAAAGTAGAACTGAGCTAACACAACTTATTAGACTATTGTAGCCTAAAACAAAATCAACAACTCAAACCAATAAAAATTGAAAAATGTGAAATAATAATTGAAGTGTTGTACGAAAAGCTAAAATTGAAATTGAAAAAAAAAAAAAAAAAAAACTAAACCTGAACTTCATATAAGCATTTAAAAGTGTTTGAATTATAAACAAATATTTCATAGTAATTATTATAATGACTTTCAAGCCCAAATTGGATTAAATTCAAATATTACAAAAATACCGTAATGGTAGGTAAAGAAGATACTATTGAGTAAAAATTCACAATTTTAAAATATAACGAAATTATTAGATATTGTGTAAAATATCATTTTAAGACTTTAATCGTAATATGACACTATTTTTTAGAATTTGAATTATTTTATTTTCAATAAAAATGGCATAAAATCCAAAACACTAGCTAGTGTAAAATTACTAAAAAAAAATTCAAAACATTTAGAATTTCAGTCTCTATAACATATAAAAAGTCATGTGATGAAAGTTCTACTAAAATAAAATTATTCTCATTTTTCAATAATAGAATTATCAATTTTATCAAATTAATTCCAAATATCGAATTATTGAAAATCGAGATAAATAAAATGTAATATATCTCGAGACGAACAACTTTTCCAACTAGCCTGACGGCTAAAAGCAATCCAAAGTAGCTCAAAATGGATTTTATCTAGCTAAAAATCCTATGCTCCCTTTTTCTTCGGTTGGTGCGGCATTCAAATTAGTGGAATAGTGGATTTAAAATATTTTTGAAGTGCAGGTAGTGGCCTAGAGCTACAGCGCTAGTTCATTTTCCAAAAATACAAGACTACAACATTGAAATATTCCTGTTTGGCACCTTGGACAGCTGTAGTGTCGTGGCGCTCGAATACCCAACGCCTAGGCGTTCAAATAGTAACATTTTTCATATTATACCAAAATTCACTCCGAACTCTTTGAGACTCGTTCTTGAATACATGCAACCTTTCTTATGCATCAAAACACTCCCAAACACATATAATTGAATTTAAAATATAAAATTTTAAATATTTACTATTTCAAATTGGTTTAACTAGTTTAAACTGTACTCTAACCTTGGAGGTCTCACAACTGTCTCCTCAAAAAAATCTCATCCCTAATATTTCCAAAATTAAAATAAGTCAAAATAAATCTCAATATAGCTATCTTATCTCAAATTTCTTCTCCCTAATAGTCTCTTTGATAGTTATATTTTTATACTACACCTTGATCATAAAAATCTATCTGCTCCTTAATTTTCTCATATCATATGTCATAATCCTATCTGACTCTTCCCTATAATTCATATGCTTGAGCATGCGATGAAACATACTCGTAATGTTTGTCTGTACCTCTCTGTATCATTTCCTCTTATTTTTTATTCAAATTATTATTTTTTTCATGAAATTTACGTCATTACCTTCAGGTTTTTTTTTTGTCATTACCTTCAGGCTTAACATGCCGTCTAAACATTTTAAAAGAAAAACAATCATGAACTCTTTCAAACATTTTACAGATGCATATGTTAACCTCTGTGTAAACCACAGAAAATAGTTATAAAATCATGAACCCCGCATACAAAACTCGTATTGGTAGAGACGCCAAAATCTCCGCGAATCCGGCAAGAAAACTCGCAAGAAATCCTGCATACCTCGTATACGACGACTCAGTTCAGTTCTCCGAGAATCCTGCCCGAAATCCCGCTGAATCGCTGAAATCGGCGCCGCTTCTGTCCAAACCCCGTAAATCCTGCGGCCGTTGTTCAAAACGACGCTGCACCTCGTCGTTAAATAGGAGAGGAAGACACCTCCATTCGGCTGCTCTCCACGCTCGCTCCACTCCCTCACTCCCGATCCCACTCTCTGCTGCCGACCACCCCTCTCTTGCCCGAAGCCATCCCGACCGACCTCCTCCTTCCGTCTCCAACCTCTCGGCCGATCCTCAGAGAGAGAGAGAGAGAGAGAGAGAGAGAGAGAGAGAGAGAGAGAAGAGAGCTCCTTACCTCTTCTCCTAGCCGAATCCCTAAGGTCTCCTTCCCGAGCTCCGTCCGAACTCCTCAAGCCCTAGCCGCACCCTTCAGCTCTTCCGCCTCCCTCCGACGTCGCCCCTTCCTATCGAATTGGAAGTCACGGCATTTTTGATCGGAAGCACTAACAGAAGCTCGCTGGAAGTAAAGGTAACTTTCTCCCTCTCACGCGCTCTGCTTCGGTCGAATCCAGTAAAGCCGCCGAGCAAGAGGGAGAGAGAGAGCATGTGTAGTTTTGATTAAAATTAATATGTATTAATTTTAATCAAAATTAATAATAATTATTAATTGATTTTAATTAGTTTTAATTTAAAAATTATTATTAATTATAATTAATTTTAATTAACTGAAATTATTAAATTAATTATAATTATTTATAATAATTATAATTAATTTTAAGAAATTAATTATAATTA
>NW_021319167.1:245140-278187 GCF_001605985.2 Dendrobium catenatum
TTTACGACTAGCCTTAATCGAAAGTTCTCTCTCGTGATCGGGAGGGGTAATTAACTATAGGGGCTTGCGCCTATAGGAAACCAGAACTCAGATCATAAAGTCCTCACAAAATGAGGGCGAAATCTCTGGGTAGTGTCTTATCTACAAACCCATCTGCCTTCCAAAATTTACCTCGGAACTTAATTCGTTAAAACTCCCTCGCCGAAATAAGAAAAGCGAGCGGAGGCCGGGGCCGAATTTTCGGAGCCCACAGCATAAATTCGCAAACAAAACAAAACAATCACCAGTGTTGAATGAACAACAAATATCCTTCGACAGCAGGAAAATTTGAGGCTATTCTTACGGCACAAATTTATAAATTCGCAAACAAAATGCTTAGTCGCAATCATATAGAGAAATGCCTGCAACCTTTTGTTGAGCATGAAAAAATGAAGCCAAAACTGCCATCAGAAGAGCATACAACTCCTAGCACACACTATAGAAAATTTTTAAGTAAATGAGTTTAAAAGAAAACACAAATACAGAACCGGGTTTCCTCCCAAATTAGTTATGATCGTTAGAACTTTGCGAGAACCTTGTTAAACATCAGCAATCCTGTGCTTCAGTCTCCGTTCCTCAGACTCTTCAGATCAGCCTGCATCATCTCCATCAACGTGCCATTTCTATTTCCGTGGAAGAATTAGAGAGAGGGATTCACCGATAGATTCACAAAGGTTGTGCCAAGGAGGTCATCACTTTCGTGCGCCTTATGGTTCTCTGCCCGGGGACTACTTCCTGTACTACTGGACATTGAACCAAATCCAGAATCCTGCAACACTCCTGTTGGTGATGATTCAAATCTTGTCCTCATGTTCCAACCATCAGTCATGAAGTTCAGCGATGAAGTCGATAAATTACTACCCAGGTCCTTCGGGGTGGTGCTTGTGTTAGTCAAAACCTCGCCAAGAGGTCCTCCAATGGTTGGTTCCCAAGAAATTGGTACCCAACTTAAACCTCTTTGGCTGCCAGCATTCAGAGGATCCAACTCAGAAGATAATCTGAAGGGGGGAAATGACAGTTTGTCTTGGATGGGGGAGCAAGGGGATGATGAGAAGCCCAAAGAAGAGATGGGGATCGAAATAGAGAGTTCGGTTCTGTATGATTGCATCTTATCGGCCACATCAGCATCAGAAGGGTTTTTCGACCAATCATCAATAAAATGTCGAAAGGGATGGGATCTAATATGTTGATCATTCATTTCAGGGTTATAGAAAACAAAACTAAGGTTCTCTGAGGAGCAGTTTCCTTGACTGTTAGGTAGGGAATCAGTAGATATCAGTCCCAAGTCTACACGGGTCGATGTTTCTTCAAAGGGATTTTGTTGCTTGGAAATAGGTAACAAGGTACCTGTGGATTTGGATATTAAATCAGTCATCATGGAGAGACCTTGGGAATTTCGTCTTTGGTCGCCTGTATTGTCTTTGTTTATTAGCAACCTGCAAGCAAGCATGAGAAAATTAGGATTTGCTTTGCCAGTTTGTTATTTAGGAAGTAAAGCAATAACCATTTATAATCAGTGAATCGCGTCAAGTGTTGGATGAAAAAAATGATCGAAGGCTAAACCCTACTTGAGGCTACTGTGCAAAAAGGAGGAGAAAAGAAAATGAAAATTATATTGGATCTCATGCAAGGTCTCTGTCAGATACTTGGTCTATTATAAATCAGTGCAAGAGTCAACGCCACATGATGAACTATTTATGTTATAATGGCCATATGGAGGTCGCACAGTTATATTTTCTATTACAAGTGCTTTACACTACTGCCTAAAAGAAGAAACAATAGAGTTTATCGAGTAAGTACTAAAAGTGAGTACTTCTAGTCAGATGCCCATAGAGTGCTGCTAGATGAGATTGACTTTGAGCAACAACTGAGTAAGTATTTCGAGTCATGCTAAATATTACTGTTGATAGGTCCTATCAAAGTGATCATGCCATGGAAAACTTATTGGTAAGCACTTATGACTTAATATTGATGGTTCTTATTGCTTTCTACAACAATTTTCTAGCACAATAATTTCATAAAAGCAACAACAAAATAGTTGCCAAAAGCCGTCCCAAACGACGTCTTAATCATTTTGACTTGAGCAATTTGTTTGTGTTATAGTCCAACTCGGTACAATGTTTACTTGATTTACTTTTCTCGGATGACTATGTTGTACATTAGCTCCTGATTTCTTTAGCCCTTTCTGAAGCCAACAGAACTAAAAGAATGAAAAACAACCACCACTTGATTCACCCTAACTGCTTCCAACGCCTGCTATTTGATCAAAATAATGAATTAGAAATGATGTGACAAGATCTCATCATGTGCCATTCTAGCATTATTCTTAATGAATTTCCATAGGATCAACCAAGCTTAGATTCAAACAATCATATGATTATTATATGTTACTGAACAAGATAATTTAATTTAGATTTATCGGAGCTAAAATAGATGATTCTCCATTCATTTTTTGCCGCCAATTATAGTCCTTTTTAGCTTCATAATAGGAGAGGATGCATAATATTATTTATTCTAATTTGCTTATAGAACTACTTTAAAATCTATTCATGTTTACTAGAAGTATTTCCATAAGATTTATTAATTTTATGACGTGGTACTTAGCAGTTTGAAATAATAATTAAACATTCCAATGACTCTAAATAATTACTGAATGAACCATACTTATTATGTGGGCTTTAATGGAAATCCAATTTCCTAAGGTTATCTCCATGACTCCACGTTATATTCTGGAGAGATGCTGGAATATGGGATATGCTTAATGACAATAAATAACAGAAGTTATATCCTACACTGATCACCAAAAAATAAGCAAAATATCTTTGCCAAAACTTGTGCACAAGCAAAGTAAAAAAACATAACCAATAAAACTATTGTAAATTTTATCCCCCATACACAAAAAACCAATGAATCAGACAACCTTGATTCAGATTCTACCTCTTGTTTGATTCAGGGTTCTGGCCAAAACCAGAACACCTGTTACGCAGCAAGTTATTTATCTTTCTTCACTGAAACTTTAAATTTAAAAAGATGTTTGATATGTTGTTAGATGAACTGCAAATCAAAGAAAAATGATGATTATTTTCTTAAGAAAGTCCATATGTTACCTATCCAATTGCAGGGATGAAGGTTCTGTCCCACTTGATTGTAAGTTTTCGCTCTGCTGCTGAGCAGTGGTAAGGTTGTTAGAAGAACCACCACTGGAAACAGCTGATGCGGATTGTGAAGAAGTGATGGCAGGCACAGCTGCCTTTGCAGCATGGCCAAGGTGGCCTTCCACACGCTTTCTTGAACGATGGCGACCGCGGTTCATGTGTCGCTCGCAGTACTTCTGATCAACAACTGCATCCCTCGAACACCGCCACTTTTTTCCATCGGTTCGACGGCATCTGCCAGGCTCTGGGTCAGCACCTCCAGAGAAACCTGGATGGAAATTTCCCCATCCCACTGCAAACGACCATTTCATTATGAACAAAACTAGCATATGTTTTGATGGCTATGAATTTTAGTGAAAATAAATGAATGCTAAGAGTTGAAAAAGCTTAAATCAATGGCTTGGGTTCATAATCAACAAATGTATTATTGGAATTCCATTTCATTTCCTTCTCTCCTTCAATCCAAGTAAAGCCTTTAGCAACAAGAGAGCAAATCAAAACCAAGAAGAACAAATGCAAATTGGAATTATTCTGAGTAGGTTTATCAAAGCACCGCTTTAAAAATAACAATGCTACAGACAGTAGCAGCCGAGCTACCTCTATAATTCGGAGCTCATAATATTTGAAAAGAAACTGACACCTTATTAACTAGGTAGACCACAGGAGATAATATATGATGGCGTATTAGATAAAATGAGGTGAGCATACTACAAGTAAAAAAAGTTTCAACATTTCTGACTAAACTATTTTTCTAGAGTTCATCATTCAAAACATTTATGTGTTACCTACTGGTCACCAGCTCATTTTGAATTAACAAAGGCTTACATGTGCCTGTTTGTCTAAAAGATCCAGCAGTGAAGGATGAGAACCCAGATTGGTTGTTGCTTCGTCTGATTGTCATGAGCAAATTTGATGGTATTGACATTTTTGCATCTATATACTTGTAGATCAGAGCCTGGTGCTCCAGTTCTAACCACTGCGAAGTGGTGAAGGGTCCTCTGATCCCAGACACAGCTCCATGCATGTTAAGGGTTGAGTTGTCAGAGCACACTCCTGAATAAGGGAAGGTAGATAGATATAAGCATAATATCTAAGAGGACTATGACTACTTAAACCATGTAGCATTACAGACAGGTCGAAACTACAGTTAGGAGAGGCTCCTGAATAAGAATCAAAAGGTAGAAATAGACCCTGTAACGTGAGCGAGAAGAGGGACAAAACCTCTCTAGTGATGTTTGATTTTTCTTTCGAGGATCACACAAACTAACTATATATGAAATAAGTTCTTCACCTTTATCCTTCCAGGTCTTGAAAACAAAATTTATGAGAAAGTAAACTGCAGTTCATTTTTTCCTTAATTTTCTTCTGAGATCTTCGTTTTACACTTTTTTTTCCTTTCAGTATTCCTTGCAAATAATCAGAAGAGAAGGGGCATCCAGCCCACCCAAGACTCCAACTTTGAGGACAAGATCATCTGAGGTCAGGAAAGAAAGATCCCAACTTTTTCAAAAAAAAAATCTCAACTTTTTCACTTTGACAAGACCCAAAGAACAAAAACGCCCATGGAAAAGACGCCTTTACCAATCAGTATCACTTGATAGAGACAAACAACTAAAATAGCCAACCCAACTCCTCTTATACTTTCTAACTTGTTATACCTGCGTTCCTGAAGGTAGGGTAAGCTGAAGAGCATGAAGATGATGATGGATGGTTGAAGAAAGGTAAGTTCCAATGATTATTGAGCACCAAAGCTTCTGGTTTCCATGAAGAAAAGTTCAGCATTTGCTCTCCATCAGGGAAAAGGGTATGAGAGCCGGATCTAAGGAGGCAAGCTGCCGCCTTGCTTGTTGCTGTGAGCATTGTATCACATCTAGCCGTCTTCAAACGACTCCAGTATTCATCATTGTCCTCAACCACAATGGACCTTCCATGCTTGGAGAAACTGGATTGGAACAGTCCCCTTTGCTTGCTGGGTTCAGATTCCAAGGGAAACAAAGAGGAGGGCATACGAATATTGGGGTCAGAATAGACAGAGACCAAGCCATCAGAGCTCAGAGAACAACCTAAATCCATGTCTAGTGTGAGCTGAGATGAGAATGAGAAGGAGAGGGGAGTTCATGAGTTGAAGGGATGTGAAACGGAAATGAGATGAAACGAAGTTGCTGGTGGATTAGAAGCATTTCTAAGTTGTAGTGTTTCCGAAATCAGGAAACCAGGCTGGTTTTCTTATGGCAGCATGTACGCTTCCAGCAAATAATTGTGGAAAGGTGATGTCAGATGTCGATACTGCATCGAATACTAGCCAGATAAATAAGACGATATTTGCTTATTTCTTTCTTATACATTTATATATGTAAAAATATATAAATCCGTGCATTAAATTAAAATGTATCATTTACTTAGAACTCATATAATAAAAAATTTATTATTTTTAATCTTTTAATATTTTTCACATGCTTATATATATTATTATTTTTACTACATTATAAATTATTTATTTTGAGAAATTTATATTTTATAAAAAAAAAATTGCTCCATAAATTTATATTAAATATTAGAAATGTATATCTTTTTTTTATTTGCAAAAAAGATTATCATATTTTTATAATTAAAATCAAAATAAGTAAATGAAGAATTTTTTTTAAACATACTATAATAATATTCTCTTCAAATTTCAATGACCTTATATATATAATCAAAATAAAATAAATTAATAAAGGCCAAAACCAATTCAAAAGACTATAATAATTGTTGGAAATGGAAGTAAAAATGCGTCATGAAATAAACATGAAAAATAGAAAGTAACGGAAACTAAATGACACCAAGATTTAATGTGGAAATTTTGAAATCGAAAAAAATCACAAAATCACACTACACCAATAAATCTCTTGTGAAATGAAAATAAATAAGTGCATCTCTTTTCTCTCTCACTCTCTCATTGCTTATCTACTCTCTTACGTTGTTCTCACACTTAAAACACAAGAGAAAATCATGTTAATAATCCAGAGGGATGCCACCATTCAAAAAAATGAGAAAGAAAATTGTTCAGTCTACCTTGAAGCTCTACGATGCCAGTTTGGAGGGCTGTGTCGTTCAAGCCTCTGTCATCATGATGTTGCGACGCTAAAACTCGCAATGTTGTGACTTCACACAACACTACGACGCCAAATCTATAATGATGTCGGGATTTGCTCTATGTTGTTTCTCCTAGCAAATATTGCAGCACCAAGGCGCTGGGGAACATAACGTTGGGGCACTTGGGTACATGGCATTGGGGTGCTCGGGTACACAGCATCGAGGAGTTATTAGAAAAAAATTTGAATGCAAAGTAGGGGGAGGACTGTAACACCTCATAATCAAATTTAAAAGAACTGTTTATTTTATCTTATTAATTAATCAACTAGAGCTTCTATAAATCATCAAAATAATAAATCTATACCCAGTGACAAGTAATAATCATATACCTTAAAATATTTCATTATATTCCAAAAATCAATATATAATAATGAGGAGATGAATACAATTATTATTCTATCACTAACCCCTGACTACAAAATAATAAAATAAAATATAAAAAAAATGACTATCTATGACAATCGCTTCAACTAGTCATGATTTCTTCCCTAACCTGAAATCATAAAAAATCACATAATGAGCATAAAAGTCTAGCAAATAATTAAAACTCTATCACTATTTTCAATACAAGATAAAAGAATCAATATGTATGTTAAATTCTAGTCATTATTATTCATTACTTAATATGAGCAATAAAAATCAAAAAATTAAAAATAAAATTAATATGATTCAATAAAGTCACCCAATAAGCCATGTTAGTTTGTTATACTATGTTGTATCAATATTAATAACAATACAATTTTAATTATATCTATCAATTAGTTAATATAAAGCAAGTCAAGACAATCAATCTTTAATATCGTGTTTTCTTTTGTACATTTGTTATTTGTCATAACTATTAATATGTCAATCTCATCTTATCTTTTATTTTTTTATTAATCATTTATTTTTCACATGTGGCTTTTAATAATCATTTAAGAGTCATCACCCTCTACCCGTCAGCATAATTTAGTCAATCAGTTATAGGCTATAACTAGGATTAAACCACCAATATTTTCTTTAAAGGAAAGCTCATCAACTTACCTTATTGCACTGGATATTATATTTTAAGAGCTAACTCGTATTCATTATAGTGTCAATAGCCAGCCTGCCCTTGCTTACATGCAAATACAATCTTTTTTATGTAATGTAAGTCAATATAATTTATGAAATACATAAATTTATAAATATTAAAAAATCTATCAAATTTGTATACTATACATTTGCTTCAAAAAATTATATCTTCCACTTTAACTAGTGAAAATGCAATATATTTTTATTAAAATACTCATATTGATGAGATCTATCACATATTAAAAGTTGTATGGTAAATTTTACCAATACAAAATTACCATCATTTTTTTATAACGAAAATAAAAATTTGATTAAAAAATACTAAATTATTGAAATGAAAAATTGGGTACTAGTTTCTTACATCTAGATGGGCGAATTTTTCAACATATCTGATTAACAAAAATAGATTTATGATCTCCAAAACTTAAGTTATTGGTTCTCTCTCAATTTGATTCATATTCTTTGTTTAGGCCAAATAAAAAAGTAAAAAGGATTTTGACCTCCCGCACATTGCCCCACCCAACAAGCATGACAAATTAAATTGAGGTATGAGGCAACAGTATAACCCGATTGATCAACACAATAAGATTCCACACAAAAATAGTAATCTCCCACTTGGAAATTATTGTAATCAATCCTTCTCCCGGTCTATAACACCAATCATGATACATGTAGTATGGCTCACCCCTACTCTCATCCTCCATAAAGACCAACTTAAGCTACGTACACATTGCTTCAGTTTCTTAACTATCACCATCTTCATTAGCATGTAGGATTCTAGGTCCTGTGTATCTTCTCTAAAGATAACTAACAATCTGTGAGACATCGTTCCCTTACTGTTCCTCTCTAGATTGGATTTTCCTCCCAGGATCGTCCGGGACGATATTGAGATCGTCCAGGCATCTGTACTGTTCAAAATATCGTCCTGAAATTAGTTCTAGGAACCGTCCAGGACGATCGATTTTGGTCTGATCGTCCCGGGACGATTTTGCGATCGGCCGGGCCGATCAGCCTAATGATATAAGAAAATCAGCTCGTTTTGAGGAGAGAGAAAATCATTTTAAAAACAAAATATCTGATTTGAGGAGAGAGAAAGAGAAAGGGAAAAGAGGAAAAAGCTTGGTTTTGGAGGCCGCGGAGCACTTTTCGTCCGACGCTACTGTTGGAGAAAGTGTAGATCTCGTGGTAAGGACTCCGAATCCTATTTATGTTTTCAGAGATATTGAGTTTTGATCGAGTTGTGCACTGTTTTGTGTTTTCGTAGTCGAAGCAAAGTGTTCACTGTATTGACGTACGGATTTATTGTTTTGATCGGATTTACTGTTTCGTACAGATTTATAGATTTCATTGATTGATCATTGAGCATGGATACTATTGATTATTGATTATTGACATTGATATGGACATGGACAGCATAGATTTATTGATATTGTATAGACTCATTGATACTATTGATTTTGCATTGTATTGACTTGCTACAATTGATTTATCGTATTGCTTTTCCGATTGATTTTATCGACTCGATTTATGTTATGGATTATGGACTATTGATATGGATTATGGATTATGGATATGGGTTGTATTGATTCTTAGATACCGGCACCGATATTGATATGAATTCTGCGTATTGATTCCTAGATATTGACACCGATATAGATTGTACCGATTGATAGATACCGACATCGACATTGATATGGATATGATATTGACATATGGATACTATTGCTACGACAGATCCTGACATGCTATTGATACACTGATACATTGATTCGTCGTACCGATTATCGATTGATTGATTGAATGGATTGTTGCCGTATGGATTTAATTTATCATAGAATAGATTTCTTTATGGAGCTGATTGTATTGATTTCAATTGACCTGATGATTTCATTGTATGGATTTGTTTTAATTGCTTATTGAGTTGATTCGATTGTTCTATGGATTTCTCTGCTGATAGATATAATTGACTGGAAAGTGCTCTATTGATTGAGATGATTTCCCTATTGTAGCATCGTACGTCGTCATTATTGAATCGATCTTGCTACCGTAGTGTCATTGAATATTGTATATTGATATCAAGTAAATCATATTGAATAATTGGATTGACTGATTTGCAAGAGTACGCTCTGACACGAGTCCCTTATTGAATTAATTGATGATATTGATTGCTATTAATTGACACAGACATTCTATTGATTAGACAGATGATATAGATTCAACGAATTGACTAGACGACACGATTGTTTGAACTGATAGTATTGATTGATAGACACTGCTACGATGGATGGATATTGACTGGAAGCACTTATTGATTTGATTGTTGAGGCGTATTGATTTATCAATGTTTTTATCGCTGTATTGATTATTGATTTCCGTAATGTATTGACTACTGATTTGATTTCCGCTGTACAGACTTGATTTCATCGACTATGAATTTCCGCATTGCATAGACTCATTGACCATTGATTGACTTGATTTGATTGACCTGCATATTGATAGCATCGCCGTGCTTTGATTTAAGTTTTAGGCTTTGGTGACCTGCTGGGCTTTGTAAGCTCATTATATGTGGTTAAAATTTTCAGGTCCGAGCAAAGCAACTGGAATGGAGTTCGATCAGAATGTCAGACGAATCCTTTCACTATTGATATCTGGGACATCACACAATCTTTCGTAAGCAACTATTGAAATGATACCAAAGTTGGATATGCTTTATTTAACATGGAATGCAACATCCTTGGCTAGATGAAAAATGACACTCATGTTGTCACTATGCAACTTCTCATTCCTTTGCCCCTAGTCAAGTTCTGCCAATAAACTTTTCAACCAAATCATTTCCTTGCTAGCCTCAGTGATAACAATGTACTCAACTTCTATGTATAAGAGCATAATAATCTTCTGTAACTTAGAAACCCAACTTACTTAATTCTTTCCCAAAGTGAAGATATAATTTATTGTGATCCCCCTACCATAAAGATCTCTAGCAAGATTAGAATCTACATACCCCTATAGATTAATATTTATACCTCCTAAGCAAAGAACTTTGTCAATTGATCCTCTCAAGTACCTAAGAGTTCACTTGACCTCCTCCCAATAAATAATATAAAGAAGGAGATAGTGGTGAACCATATTTAAATTGTTAAGATTCAGGTGGATCTCTTTATTTCAATAGCAAGAGTCTTAGGTACTTTATGTGCTCATTAGCTTTATCTTATTGATCATCATCATTATCCACTATCTCAATATATTTTAAATAATCTTTAGGAGTCCCATTTCTATCATTATACATTTTATTTTCATTGAATTTGACATCCCTACTTCTAATGAATTTTTTATTATGATAATCTCATAATTTATAACCAAATTCATCTAAGCCGTATCTAATAAATGTACATTTGATAGATTTTGGATTAAGCTTACTCCTAGGTTTTATATCAATATGAAAATAAGATGAATAATAAAAAACTTTAAGGTGAGATAAACTTACCTCACTTTAACTCCAAACTTCCTCATGTAACTCCTCATTTAGAGGAACTGAAGGACCACGATTGATCAGATAAATTGTAGTATTCACTACCTCTACCTAGATATACTTGGGTAGACTAAGATGTTACCTCATGCTCCTGGCATGCTCAATTATTATTATATTCATGTGCTCTACAACACAATTGTATTATGGTGTTTTGGAACATTGAACTTATGCTTGATCCCATTTAAAGTATAATATTATTTGAGTTTCTTATTATAATACTTGTCACTATTATTTGATCTGAGATACTCAATCTCAACAATGACCTTCCACTTCTTGAAAACTTCATACACAACTGAATTAATTTTAAGAAGTACACCCATCATTTCTACTATGATCATCAATAAAAATAATAAAATATAAAGATCCTTCTATAGAGGTAACTAGAGCAGGTCCCCATACATCAATATGTATTAACTTCAACTTCTTTAACTTGATCTTTGAACCAATATTTAAAAAACTCACCCTATGTTGGTCATATACATAATCTTCACAAACATTAATTTTATAGATTTTAAACCAAGAAGCCCTCCTTTAGTAAGAAGTGAATGCATACCTTTCTTACTAATATGGCCAAGTCTTTGATGCCAAACACCTCCATCAGTATATGAATCAGCTACTTTAATAGAATTTAATCTTTTGTTGATAAATATAGGGTGCTTTCATTACTACCATGAGCTATAACCATAACCCCTTTTGTTAGCTTCCACGAATCTCCGGTGAATAATGTTATATGGCCTGATTTTGTAAGTTGACTCACATAAACTAAACTACTCATCAAATAAAGAACGTGCCTAACATTCTTGAGTTTAAAAATTGACTCATCTAGCCTTCTGATACCAACATCTTCTTATCCAAAAAAGTTTTAAGGCTTTCTATCTCCTAGATACACTTTACCCAAATCACCTTGAGTACAGTTTTTAAATGCCTCCTTGTTAGGACTTACAGGAAAAGAAGCACTTGGATTTATAACATAAGATTCAAAATTATTTAAAGATAAAATCAGAGAATCTGATTGATACTCTTATGTATATACATTTAAAGAGTGATTTTTTTTAATTGACCTCCATCACTGCCCTTCTTTGAAACTATATAGTCTGTCTTAAAGTGACCATTCTTTTCACAGCTTTAACACATAACTTTATATCTCCTTAAAGTAGACTTTCCTCTATTTGCTTTAGATCTCCCTTAACTAAGATTTCTCTCTAAAACTCTTCCTCATGCTTCAACACTCAAAGCAGAATTTGAAAATTTATTATTCTCCCTCCTACAAAGCTCTTCATTAAGCAGTAAGCCCACAATATTCTCATAATTTAGCTTTGAACTTCCTGAAGAGTTACTCACAGCAATAACAATCCCATCCCATCTTTATGGCAATGAAGATAATAGTAGCAATGTTCTCACCTCATCATCAAACTTGATGCCCTTAACACAACAAATTAATCACAGTGTTCATATTATTTAGGTTCTCTGCCATTAGTGTGTTGTTCAACATCTTTATGTTGAATAACTTCTTCATCATAAAATTTTGTTTTAGGCCAATGGCTTCTCATGAATCTTAGTCAGTATGATCATAAGATTGACTGTAGTCTTCTCATTTACAATATTGAATATAATATATAAGGAAAGGGAAGGTCATGTTAAACCTAGTATAACCCAGCCAAGAATCTCCCACTCATCCATAATCATAGAGTATGGCTTCTTAGTGATACATTTCAGTACAAAAATATAACATCTTCTATATAACAAATCTTTAATTTGCATCCACTAAAATGTGAAGTTCAAATTGTTGAACTTCTCAATATTATACCTTGCTTCGTTGGCCATTACTCTCACTCGAACTGGACAACCTCACTTTGATACTAGTTGTTGGGGATGGAAGCAAAAATGCACAACAAAATAAACAAGAAAAATAAAAAAATAGCTGAAAGTAAAGTACACTAGGATTTAAAGTGAAAAAATCTAAAATTGGGAGAAACGATGAGCCATAACACACAAACAAATTCATTATGAAAATGGGGAGAAATAAGTACAACTCTCTCGCTCTTCTCTTTAACTCTCTCATCGCTTCTCTACTCTCTTACATCGTTCTTACACCCAAAACATGAGAGAAAGTTAAGTTAATAACCCCAAGGGATGCCACCCATCAGAAAAAGGAGAAAAAAATTATTTAGTACACGAATCACTGCGGTGCCAATTTAGAGTGTTGCGACGCTTAAGTCTCTATCATTATGATGTTACGGTGCTCAAACCCATAGTGCTGCAGCATCACACAATGTTGAGGCATCAAATTTATAACAATGAGGCCCTCTGCTCTCCATTGTTTCTCCCAGCAAACTTTGTAGCACCATGGAGCTCAAGTACACAACTCTGGGGTGCACAAGTACATAATATCAATGAATTATTAAAAAAATGAATTCAAAGAACCCAAACCCAAGCAGGGGGAGGGCTCGCTGCATCCCTCCAGCAAGCACGATAAATTGAACTGAGGTTTGAGGTAATAATACAACCCGTTTGCCCATTATGATCAACATAATCAAATTCCACATAAAACTAATAATAATAAGCGATTGCCCATTATGATATAAAGAAATGAACATATTTTAATTTAATAATAACAATTTTTCATGGTGCAAGCCTCTGTAATTAATGATAGT
Organism: Dendrobium catenatum; assembly: GCF_001605985.2. NCBI lineage: Eukaryota > Viridiplantae > Streptophyta > Magnoliopsida > Asparagales > Orchidaceae > Dendrobium > Dendrobium catenatum. The sequence goes on from NW_021319167.1 coordinate 258,706, forward strand.
ATAAGTGCTATAATTAAAATCACACTAAACTGATAAGCTTTTCACTTGTGTTTTTAATTTCATAAATGATATAAAAGGTCATTCATTATGGGGCTTAGAGGATGATATCTTCAGTTGAAAAGGATGATAAATGTTGAGAAATTATAATATCATTCAAATGAAAGATCAATGAGTCTATGAGGTTAAGAGGATGTATTTGTTTAGTTTCATAGCAAGTTGAGGAGGCTATATGTTATTTAGATATATAGGAAAACACTTAGCCATACTAGAATAGTCAAGAAATGTAGATATTGCATTAGAAGGCATCTTTCTTTCTACAATAGATTTATGAGCCAAGAAAATGAATATAAGTCATACAAAAAAAAAACTTTATAAGGTTAAGTATAACAAAATATTGATATTTTTAATAATCTAGAATATTAAATATCACTGTATTATTAGAGAATATCAAATCACAATTCAAAGAGTTGTGCAAGGAAAGAGGAGTTATGTTTTTTATTAAAATATAAGTTCTCTTAACTCGTATAATAGATGAGCTTCGAGCTCCTTAATTAAGAGGGCCATACTCAAAGGTAGAACTAAAAATACCATGAAGGTACTCATCCCAAAAATCAAAACATATAGTGGTTTATGTGTTTTCGATAACAAAAGTAAGAAGGCCAATTGTTGGATCCAAATGCGTCCATGTGTGATACCCTATCATAACCTGATCAAACATAATCAACATACAAAACTGGTCATATCATGTCAGATTGTAACATGATAAATTTACCAATACCTATTTGGAGAGAATTTTAGAATTTTTAATTATTTACATACTATGGAGCCACTAATTTACTTCACATAAATAAAAAAAAAATACACATAATCAAATATCCTTTTTATTTATCTTAGAAATGAGTACATAATTTTTTTTAATAGTACATGACATTGAAGAATACAATGCATAATAGAAAAATCATGATTGACCGCCAAAAAAATCTCTTACAAAACATACCCACAAAATAGATCAAAACATGTAACATCTCTTTCTACTCAACTTTCATTTTTCCCTTGCCTTGAGCTAAAATAGGTGCATAACATTTAGCATGAGCAAATCATGGCTCTGAAGGCTACATAAAACCCACTTAATAGAATTTAAACATAGCAGAATAGGAAGATAAAGCAAACTATTTGTACAAAACCTTCTATGAAACATATTAGCAACAACTTACTCGGAATAATGCCCGAATTTACAACATCTTATAATCGACTTAACAATTCAGAACTTGAAACATATAACATAACTAAAAATAATTAGTATGGTACACCATATCATATATAATAAAAATTAAACACATCACATCAGCTATTTAGAGCATATCACTTTCATTCCTCTGAAGCCCTTATACCTCCTAACATATACCAGAATTTAGGCTCATTATGACTCCATGTGTTAGCATACCAAATAACATGCCTTAATAATACCTAATGCTTGGAATCACATATATTCATACTTTTTTACTCTTATAACTCATTCAAATATTAGATTCAGAATTATAAACTCTTATAACTCCCAGCACATCATAAAAGCACTCACTCAATCATTAAAACTTCTGTAATTCACACAATTCATATATGTAAACATGGAAATAATTACATTTTAAGATACAGACTTATCATAGAGTTTCAAAGAATGCCCTACCTCTAGCAAAATAAAAGGAAATTTGGAATAAACATGTACATAAATTTTTACATGTTTAGATTGTAACCAAATTACCACACATTGCTCACAATTACATTTTAAAGCTTCTATTGTACTACGACACTTTATGAGTGTTAAAATATTTTTCAAAAAACTTAAATTAATATAAAATCAAAACTATCTGGTGAACAATTATAAATAATATACCAAAATGTGTGAAACATTGTAAACTACGACATATCAAAAGTTATATGGCATAAGATTGCTTGATGGCAAAATCTATCTATTTTTATGTTGAAATTTTAGAATTTAGATGGAAAATCCCAAAAGACCCGAAGCATTAAGAATTGAGATATGGCAAACATAATATACCTTAATTTGAATAATTTCTTAAATTGTCTTGATGGACAAAATTGACCTGAAACTATCTGAAATGGACTTTCTCTCACTAAAATCTCCCTCTCTCTCTCTCTCTCTCTCTCTCTCTCTCTGTGTGGATTGCTACTATAAGGAGAATTTTTTTTGATAAAATATGAAATGAATTTTGATATTGATATGAATTTTTTTTTCATAGTACTGTAGCATTCAGGCACCCGGCGTCACAATGCTTCCTTAAATTCCCCAAAAATATTGAGAGCACAACATCAAAAATGCCACCCCTAGCATAGTTGTGCTGCTTCAAATTTCTCATTTTTCTATTTTTTTCAAAATAGAAAATACACAGAGTCGAGCTACCGCAGTACTCCCCAACACGGTGCCACAATACTCCTAGGGAAAAAATTCAAACATATAAATTTTGACATGCATAACCCTCAAGATATTCTCCAAGATAGAATTGGTGCACTTATAACGTACAAATACATTCACAAAATAAAAAGTGCAGGAATGCAAACATGTAAGGCTTACCAAAACAATGAAGAACACTGTTGTGGTGGATAATATTACATGCCCGACTTTATTAATAGGTCTACTTGGTGAGCTAGCAAATTAAAGCCTATGCTTGAGAATAGAGGGTGGAGAGTAGAGCTAGAGAGTATGGAAGAATCTATTGAATGCTCAAGAAGAAAACTATAAATATGAAGCTAGCACATAATACATTAGAATCAACCAAGAAGTAAAAAGTGCAACTAGAAGATAAAAAATCTAAAAATTTTGTGATGCCCCAAAATCTAATTAGGAATCAATATTCTTTTTTCTTTTAAAATATACACTAGAGCTATCTATTTCTCTTTTATAAATAATAAAATTATATATTAGTAGAAAAAATTATATTGATCAAAATATTTATATACATCTGTATTCATTGATAAAAAAATTATATATAATACTCAGAATCTATATAATCATATCATAACTACTCTGTCATCAGTACAAAAAATAACTAAAAGATAGAAAGAAATAAACTAATAGTAATCCTTAAGAATCCTGATCTGGTCAATCTCACACACCTAATCCTCTACCCTGGCATGAAATTATTTAAACACATATTATTAACTCAAGAGCCCAACAAGTAATCAAATCCTATAACTATATTCAAAGTACTGTAAATGAATAATATACATACTAGCAGTCAAATCATAAAAATAATATTAATATGATCACAAATTAGTGTATGAATAATAAAATGCATATACAATAATAGTAGTCTGCAACCAATAAAATGATGTAGTATATAAGCCAATAAATAGTATAATGGAGAAATCAGTAAACTTGTATGAGTGTCAAATCGTTAAAGTAATCATCATATCAATATCATCAATCAATAGAAAAATTATATAAAGCGATAAAATAAAAGCATCTATAAATACTATTAAAATCATATATAAGTATACACATAATATCCAAGTATTTTATATCAATATCAAATTAATATATTAAATGCTTAGTATCAGTACAATGAATTAATAGTGTAAAATAGTATTAGTATCTATATCAATAATAGTAATAGTCTAATAACATGAGCAGTAAAATAATGTAGCAATAATAAATTCATAAAGTAATAGAAAAATAGTTAATAATATTCATTTTAGCAGTCACACTAAACGAGTAATAAGTCCTAACTTAATTGGTATTTTTTAATACTGTATCAGTATTAATAAAATATTAGCTTAGTAAACAAAATTGTTACTCTTTGCTCGTCAGCACATGAATCATCTCCTTATAACTCCTAATTTGTATCACGTAAATTAGTAGAGAACAATACCAAATCATGGTATTTATAGGAAATCTCATCATGTGATGCCCAAGAAGCTAAATTTGAAGAATTATTCTTATCTTTTAGTAAATAACAATCAAAGCTATCTAATATTATATATCAATAATAATCAGCAAAATAGATTTTATAATTCAAAATATTAATGTGCACATATGTATTCATTCTAAAAAATTATATACACTACTTAAGATCTACACAATTATATCATAACTACTCTATCCTGAATATAAAAGAATAACTTGAATATAAAAAAAAAATAAAACATAAAGAATCATAATCAACCTCACACTCCTACTCCACTGCCATGACCTGAAATCATTTAACCACATATAATGATCTAAAAAAGCCCAACATGCCACCAAATCTATAATTGAATTCAAAGTACGGTAAAGGAGCAAATAACTGTCATCAGTTAAATCATAGTAATTAAATTCATATAATTATTAAATTAGTGCATAATAGTAAATCTCCAATACAATAACAGTAGAATCTATAAATAATAAAATTATATGGTACAAAAGCTAATAAAGTTGTAAGCTAGTACGAGTGTCAAATATATAAAGCAATCGTCATATCAGTAATACCAATCAATACAAAAATTATATAAATATCAAATCAAAATATCAATAAAGACTGTCAAAATCAAATCAATATAATAAAATTATATATGAATGTACACATGCTACCTAAGTATTTTATATCATGTGCTCAGTATATCATATGTTTAATATCAAATACAGTGAATCAGTAATATTAAATAGTATCAATATCTAAATCAGAAACAATAATAATCTAGTGGCAGAAGCAGTAGAATAATATAATAATAATAAATCCGTGCAGTAATAACAAATCTATATAATAATAAGAATAATGCATCAATAACATACATCTCAGTAGTCACACTAATAAGTAAGAAGTCATAGCTATCACTATATTTTTTAATGTTAGTATCTGTATTAGTAAATTGTTGGCTCAGTAAATAGAGTTGTCACTATTTACCTATCGGTATAATAATGATCACATTATAACTTTCAATCAGTATATCACGTGAATTAGTAGAGGATAATACCAAATCATAGTATTTAAAAGAAAGCTCATCGACTCACTATACTATGTAAGTCAATTAATATGTAATCAACTAGTCATTACTTGTTTGTTTCACATAAACACACTATTATCACAATATTATAATATTAATAGCAACTAGTTATTACTCAAGCACATATCCACATCTATTTTTAATGCATTATAGCAAATAATGCATAATTGAACTTAATTAAGAAAATACAAAATGTCATAATTGTAGACAATAAAGAATTCAATTAGGCAAAAAATATACATTTTTAAAAAATTATCAAATTAGTAGGGATTACATAAAATAATATTTTAATATTTTTATTGTACTACACCATTATTTTTTAGGTCAAAATAAATTTTTTGATAAATAAAATTACTCTATTTTGAAAATCACCTAGTAAAAAATCTTAAATAAGTACTTAAATCAATCATTTTTTAAATACTTAAAACGTTCATAATCATGATATATACATATATATATATATAACATAAAAAAAGTTATACGATGAAAGTTTTCCCAATATAGATCCACATATTTTTCGATAATAAAAATAAAAAATTTGATTGAAAAATATCAAAAATATAAAATCTTTGAAATCATAAATAGGTTAACGATCCCAAATTTTCACTTGTACTAATATGTGTAATTTCTTAAGGATTTTTATCGGTACCCAAAAATTATAAAAAAAAATTATGTAAGTAAAATACTGCAACAAAAAAACTATGACAATGATGGTTTGTGATTTGTAGTTATAATGACTCTAAAAAAAATTTTGCAAAATCAAAATATGGTCTATTACATATCAGTCTATTCTCTTGTATAGGTTAATTAGTCTCCAGCCAACGTTAGTGAAGCCAAACTAACCAATCTTTACTTGTTTTATCATACACATATAATTATCATAGCACTATAAAATTAATAGTGATCAATTATTACTCAATCACATACACATATTCATTGTAAATGCATTGAACTAGTAAATAAAGCATAATTAGACTTAATTTAAAAAGTGTCAAAATTTCATAACGGTAGACAACAAAAATAACATTGAGTGAAAATATACATTTTAAAAACATAATCAAATTATTAAAGATCATATATAACAATATTCTGAAGCTCTAATTGAACTAAATCATTATTTTTATATGTTAAAATAAAATTTTAAATTAGCAATATATATATAATCACGTGACAAAAAATCTTAAATAAATATTTAAAAGATTCATAATCTCAATTTTTATAATATATAAAAAGCTATGCGGTCAAAGTTTTACCAAAACAAAGTTATCTTCATTTTTTAATAATAATAATACGAATTTGATCAAAAAAATTTCCAAAAGACCAATTATTGAAATTACAAATAGGATAATAGCTCTTTATAATGTCACAAGTAAATCATCCAATAAGGTTGACTAACAAAAATCACTCTAGGACCTCTAAATCTTAAATTATCTTTTCTCTCCCCTCTATTCTCTCTAATTTCCTCTTATTCCTCTCTATTAAGACAAATGGAGAGATGAGTTAATTACTTAAGAAATAAATAATAATTCTTTTAAATTTTATAATATTATTAATAAATAATAAATGCTTTTAAATTTTATAATAAAACAATAATATAATATTAATAAAAGGATATAATCCCAACATAAAATTCATACAAATCCTTTTAAAACTTCAAAAATTATAAAAAAAAAAACTTCAGGAAATATCATAATTAAAAAAAATTGTTAAAATCATTTCATAAAACAAACACCTAAGGATCCCTAAACCCTCACTTATACTAATAGATGTCAATTTTTTGAAGATTTGTACCAATGCCAAAAAATTAGTGTAATTAAATTAGTACAATATCTATATATTATGATGAAGATGGTTTATGATTTAGACTTATAATAACTCTTAAAAAAACATTTATTTGATTAGGTCAAAATATAGGCTATTACAATTCTCCTTTTCATCTCTTGTTTATAGGGTTCTAAGGGTTGAGGGATAGGCTACATCCAAAAAGGTAAGAAAAGTATAATGTTATGCAGCACACCCAAGACGTGTTATCTCCTAGTTGGTTGAGGGAAAGCAGGAGTTAATGAGCCATGATTAACTATCTTTAGGCAAGCTCAATAGTACTATTGAAAATCATCAAATACCGACGACATTTAGGGTGGCTCTGGGACCGCCAGAAAGTTCGATAGTTAAGCCGGTGGATTGACCATGTATTAACCGGCGTTATGGCAGCCAAAATTTCTAGCAGTCCTAAAGCCACCGGAAATGTTGTCATTCTACTTAAGTTTGACACATTTTCCGGTAGAATGTCTAGTAGGTTTTTGGCAGCCCATCCATCAAAAATTTCTAGCGATCAAACAATCGCAACATACCGGCGGTCTAACCAGTGGTAATGCCGTCAAAAATCTCTGACAGCTATTCTACGTAAGCCGCTGCTCAAACCTCCGCCACATCTAAATTAGAAAACCGCTAGAAAGTCGATGGAATGTGCTTCCAACATGATTTATTTCGACAAAAAAATCAGCCAAAAAACTACAGAAAACTCAATTTCCACCAGAAAAGCTCCCATTTCCATCGAAAAAATTCACAGATAACGAATAATTTTCCTATAGTGAGTGTGGGTGAGATCTATGGTGTTGAGTGGGAATTGAAGAGTTTTCAAGCGTGTGTCAAGCAAGACAAGCTCTGTGATTAGGCATAAACTAGGAACCACGGGAGACCAATGTTGAGCCTTGCATTGCCCTCGAAAAGCATTTCTAATTAATTAATATTTTTTATAAAAGTTCACCCTTATTAAAAGCCTAAACAAGTCAGCTGGAAGCGTCTTGAAACATTTGATAATAGGAAGTGGGCCGGTGGGCATGTGAGTTGCATGTGATGCTTCAATTTTAATCATTCTTTTGTACAACTTACATTTGATTTAACTGAACAGTGCAATATAATTTTTTCTATAAACTGCACGTTCATTTGAATATGAATTAAGCATTGACTCTTATTTTTCCCATATTAATTATTATTATGAGGCAGTGATAAACCCACGAAGAGGACCTAATTAATTAGTTATTTCCTTTCTGAAGAAAGAAAATAAATGGCCACTTCTCTTTTTTTAGCCTTTATTAATTAATTAGTTAATATTAGAAACATTTGTGCATTTCAAAAGATTATCGTGCGTGGGAGATATTATTGAAATGTATTTTCGTGAAATGGATTTAGTCATTAATGATGTCGAAAAGGATGGGTATTGGGTTGGGTTTAGGGCTAGCTGCATCGGTATTCCTGCGGTATTCCTGCAGTATTCAGTATCCAGCACTAGCTGCTGTGTCACGAGATATTCATCATCATTAGTTTATCTAACTTGGAATATTTTGGTTTGACTTTGACCACATTAACCAATCCATCTAATTCAGCGGCAGGGACCACCCTACGTTTTTAACAAATTTCTTTTACCTTTTTTAAATCCAAATTTCGATTGGGGTGATTTATATTTATATATTTTTTTTAAAATCAACTTTTCAAAAACATATTCATTTTTCTCATTCAAAAATTAAATTTAAATAAAAATTATTTTTACCTGCTTAACAGACTAGTTGTAGTTGAAGCACAGCAGCACCATCCTCGTGGTGGTGATACGAATTTGAAGATGACATTGAATTAATTTTTTATTTATTTAAGGTTAATTAGGGTGATTCCCATCAAATATTTACTAAAATTTCCTTCCTTTTCTTTGGTCGGAGGGTAGGATGATAGCGATGGAGATTTATTATCTTGCCAATCAAGCTTTCCCAATTTGCCTGTGGTGCCCAAAATGCTATTGATTAAAGCTTTTCTTAAATATCTTTTTTAATTGATGAAACATTTTCATTAGAGCTAAATGCCCATTTACTATTTTCAAACATAATTGAAATTATTATTTATTTTTATTATATATATCTATAGTATGAAAAACAACTAACTATCTGCATAAAACAAATGAAAAACCAATATATTTATAACGAAAATTAATCTTGATTTTTCATATAAATTCAATAATTGTTATAGAAAAAAAAAATTATTGAATCATGATGAAAAATAAATAAATTAGGAGTGCTATAGCTAGAATTATCTATAAGTAACAGGACATTTCTACATAAATAACTAGATGATTAAATTCTCTTAAAATTTTGAAATTTCAAGATTATGGTATAGTAGGGGCGGAACTACATGTTGCTTAGGGGGGGGGGGGGGAATTCCCCTAGGGGGGGGGGGGCAATTGCCCCCTCTAAAAAAAAAATTTTTTATAGGAGTAAAAAAAAATTTTTTGCCCCTCCTAAAAATTTTTTTAGCCCCCTCTAAAAAACTCTTTTGTCCTAACTTACCCTAAAATATCTATATATTTCTTCACATTTAATTCTAATATTCTCTTTCATGATTTTCATGACAGTTTAATTACACTTTTTTTTCTTGCTTAATTTTTTAAAAAAACTTTTTGTAATATATAGATATATAATATTTTCTTAATATTTAATTATTTTTGTATTGTAATATTTAACCCCCTAAAAATTGAAGTCGGTTCCGCCCCTGGATATAGTATATATTTATAATTTATAAAACTTATCTTATGTCTATGAATAACTAGCCTTCGCTTTAGGAGGATTTTTTGTCTTCTTTCTAATAATGATGAATCCAACAGTCCATCCATATCAATAATGAAACAAATAAATTATAAATATTTCACGCCAAATTCACTATTAAAATTTATTTAAAAATGATTTGTTGGCCTGTTGGGTCTAGAAAGCGAAGGGCATGTTGGTTGGGGGACCTTTGAGCAAATGTACCGGAACCTGTTGTGGTCCAACAATGGAACATGCGGCCAAGATCAAATCAAACGAAACAGATGGACGGTGGGATGAAGGCTGTCGGATGGCCCGAGGTTTATCGTGGACCACTTCGCACATGCATATGTGGAGAGTGGAGACCACTTTTTTTTTTTTTTCATTTCTTTTAAAGTTTTTATCTTGGAAAATAAAAAAACAAAAGTTTATAATTGTAGCATCCCCACACCCCGGAAATGCATGTCACGTGACCTGAGTGTGACATTTTTTACTCCTGCAGCAGCTGTTTGAAGATGATTTTCTTGGGAACAAAGCTCTCCTCTTAGTAGGTGGCATTTTTTTTTTGGGTTAAATGAGGGCTTAGCACATTCTATTAAAAAAAACTAAGGAGATTACAATGATAAAAATCAAAAAGAGAGTTGCCAAAATAAAAAGAAGGCAACCAGCAAAAATAACAATATAATCAACTATAAACCCCCCAAAAAAAGAACCCAAAAACAGACAGAAATCCTGTCTGGCCTGGACTCAGAATATGATTTTCCAATCATGAAGGAGATCGGTCTCCTTGGTTGCCCGTAGACCGTCCTAAAGGAGTGGAAGGATTCATCATCGTCCACGACCCAAAAAAAACCTGCCCAAAATGCTCGAGTCCGACGAACCAGCGACAGCAGCTGAATTTGGGCAGCAAAAGAGATTGCCACCAGCAAATCCAAATGAAAAATAAAGCCTGCCAATTAATACCGTCCATCAACCACCACAAATTAAAAAAGAGTAGTTTTCCAATATTTGCCCAGCTCATCAGCAATATCCAGATAATTTCCAGAATGAACGAAGGCCTGCACAGAAAAACCACCGAATTTTCCTTCCAGCAAAAATAGCAAATGGCCCTAGCCGAGCAGCCAACAACCAACCTTCCAAAAACGGAATTGTACAGAATATGCCCCATGAGAGTGCAGATTAATGGTATGAGACCAAAAGCTTTTCTTTTATAAGTTTTCCACATTTCCAACTATCCAGTTTCAAGTAAACAGTTCTAAGAATTCTCTTAGCAATCGTAACGGCACAAGCCAACCTCCCATTATGTTTCCTAGAGTTCCGCTCAGCCCACAAGAAGTATACAACAATATTTAAAATCAGCAACAGTCCAAGCTTAACCTCCCTAGTAAAATCCAACCCAGAAATAAACTGAAAGGCTTGAGCCAGGTTGGGTCTAAAGAGAAAGCAGGAAAATTGAGGAATAAGCCTACAAATGACCTGAAATGAATAATCACATTCAAACAATAGATGAGCCGTTGTTTCAGTGTGAATTTGACAAAAGGGACAGTTAATATTCCCAACATCGATGTTTCTCGCACTCAAGGCAGCTGAAGTTTTGAGACCATTAGAAAGGGCCATCCAGGAGTAAACTGAATGTCTAAGAGAGTGCTTTTTATGCCACACCAGATTTGCCCAATCAACATCATTAACAGAGGAGAAAAATTCTTTATAAAAGTCCTTGAAAGAGGCATTTTCATTGTTATCCCAAGTTAGATGTTTGTTACTGCCATTAGATATAGGGATGGTTGTAAATAACTCTGAAATCTGGGAGTTAATAGATGTAGGAAGAGACTAAGAGGCTCCAGCCATCCAATTTGCAAGACAAGCATTTTCCTGAATGATAGAGCCGTGGTCAAAGTCAGGAAATGATTCCAGGAGTGAGCCGTTGAAACACCAATGATCCCAAAGTATATTAATGGAACTTTTAGCCAGGACATTAAATTTAAAATTGCTTTTAAACAAATTAGCAGAATTGTGTAAACTTTTCCAGAAAGCTGTGCTGTGTCGAGGAGGTGGCTTCCAGGGCGAAGAGTATCTAGTTTTGATCCATCTAGAAAATTGAGAATCTATATTATAGATCCTGAGGATGGTGTCACAATTGTAAGCAGATCTGAGAGCATGTAAAGAGGCAATGCCAAGGCCTCCTTTAGAGAAAGGCATAGTAGAATTTTTCCAAGAAATAAGATGCAGGCGCTTAGAGTGGTCTCCACTGTGATAAAGAAATTTGGAACAAGCCTTGTCAATAGCCTTCAGAATTGTTTTGGGGATAATAGATCCTCTAATCCAATAAGCAACTAGATTCGGGCGACGCAGAACACTATGAATCTTCCTAGACATGCATGATCCCTTCAACCGTAATCGGAACAAAAGCAGGGTAAGTGGCGGAAGCATCAACTAGGACACAGACTCTTGCATAAGTAAGTCTGGATTTCGAGGCAGTGAGGGAGTCTACGGCTACCGGAGCTCCAATTTTAGTTGCAATCTTAGAAATCCCAACTGGCGTCCAGCAACACAAAGGCAAATCATGTATTTTGAACCAGATAGGCACACTGGTAAACTCTTCTCTTTTGGGACTAAAGTGCGAAGTCCATTTACGAAAAATGAAAGGTTTACCGAAGATAAACCAAGCACCCTTATTCCATACCATTTCAAAATCTTCCCGGCATGAAAACTTGAACAGAAAAAACCCATCACTAAGAGAGATAAGTTTGATATTACCTTTGAGATCCCAAAGCTTTTTAACGACATTAAGAAGGGATTCATAGAAAGGTCGTTTACCCAAAGAATATCCAACCAGGGCTAGATTCCATTCTTCAACTGCATCAGCAATATCCAAAGAAGGGAAGTCGATGATTTCTTCAGGAGTTGGCAGGGTGGAGATGTTGAACTCTCCAGTCGCTGGAGGGGAGGCGAAGACACGATCCCACGGCAAGGCAGAAGAGGTACCAGCAATAGAAGGAGGAGAGGAGTTTGGAAGAGGAGGAAAGGATGAAGGATGAAAGGAGGGATCCATAGGATCCCTCCGGCGGCGGCGGAAAAAAAGCGCGAGAGCGAAAAAGAAAGAAAAACCCTAGTGGAATTTCTCACACTAGGATATTAGAGAGAGAGTGATCCTGCTTTCGGAGGTACTGCTGGCTTTGCTTATCTGATTGTCGTGTGTAACGGGTGGCATTTTTTCATCAAAGCTTTATCCATTGAAATTTATTTAAAATTTAATATTATGATGATTGATATGATAATTTTATTAACATGCATGATGTCAATTTTATTAGCATGATCTTGTTAGACAATTTTTCTCAACATTTCAACAATTTCTATTAATATTTTAGTGAATTTTATTTGCACCATCATTTTGTTTGAAATTTTCTTTTTAAATTTTGATAGGAGTTGTGCAACAAATTTTAAATTTTAATATCATGCAATATTCTAAATTAAAGAAACCCAAACAAGATAAAATTTCACATGTTGATGATCTAATTGTATTAAATGAGCATGATGGTTTGAATTTCATACTCCAATTTTTTTTTTTTTTTAAAAATCATGCTATGAGATTTGTGTTTTATTAGAAGCTCTAAATATACCTCTTGTTAAAAACATAAGATTATGTCTTTGATTAAATCGAATTGACTTGATTATTTTCAAATCATGTTACAACAAGCAACACAACCAAAGCACATGGGAAGTTATCCTACTCACATTCTCTGTTCATTCCTCCTAACAAATCATATACTAAGTTTGTTACTAGAATTTGTATAAATATGATGTAAGCTTATTGTTTGAAGTGAGAATAAATATTGTTATCTTACTTCATTTGTCATCTTGTTACTTCTCTGCTAACTATTTTCTCATCAAGTCATGATGATATCAGAGAAAAGTTCTATCTGATGATTCCTCTCATTGACCAACAATGCAGACGTCCAACAACTCCCCCACCATACAGTCAAAAACGATGGCAGAAATTGGTCTCCACCTAGGCAACACAACAATCCATTCTCATCTAAAATTATTGATGTCCAATGTAAAGAATGTCATCGTAACTCCGCTTACTGCAGAAAATTTTCCTACATGGAGATACCAAGTCATCAAACTATTCGGAGCAAATGGATTCGAATATTTTTTAGACGGCTCCTGCGCATGTCCACCCAAGTATACAACAGATCTGCAAGGTCTCTACCCAACCCAAATCTTCATCACAAAACTTGGATTTTGATATATCAGATCTTGTAGGGCCTCTTTATTCGATGATCTCTCCCGCATTGCTACCATATGTTCTTTCTTTGGATCATTTTGCACAAATTTGGACTACATTAGGGAAACGCCTTCAATCCATCACTCTCTCTAGGATTATCCAGCTCAAAAACGACCTTCAATACTCCTCCATGAAGGATCAGTCGATGGTACAATACCTTATGGAAATCAAATCCAAGGTCGACTCACTTGCTGTTGTCAGAGCACCACATATCAAGCCAGCATATACATAAGTCGCTCATGTGTCACTTCGACACACTCAAACACCCTCTACGGTACATTCATGGAACTCTATACAATGGCCTACCACTACACCGGGACACACTCACTCTCCATAACTATGCAGATTCGGACTGGGCAAGTGACATCTCTAGCTGATTGCAAATCCACATTCGGCTATTATAATTTTCTAGGCAAATCCTTAATATATTGGCAAATAAAGAAGCAAACCATTGTTGCTCGCTCATCCACCGAGGCAGAATATAGAGCATTATCCACAAATGCTTCTAAAATCATATAGCTCCAGCATCTCCTTGCTGATTTTCATCTACCTATTACTCAACCCACTGCATTATACTATGACAATACCTCTGCCATAGCCCTGGCTAACAATCTCGTGTTCCATGCTTGCACAACATACATTGAGGTGGATTGTCATTTTATCCAAGATTGCATCCAAACAAACCAAATAGTTATGCATCACTTTGCAACACAAGACCAGCTAGCCGATCTCTTCACAAAATCCATACCAGTTCCCCGCTTACAAGCACTTTTCGACAAACTTATTATAGCTACCACCTCATCGATTAGAAGGGGCCTGTTACAATAAGCAACACAACCAAAGCACATGGGAAGTTATCCTACTCACATGCTCCTAACAAAATTGTATAAATATGTTGTAAGCTCACTATTTGAAGTAAGGATATAAACTGCTATCTTACTTTCTCTGTCATCTTGTTGCTTCTTTGCTAACTATTTTCTCATCAAGTCATCAGCTCCGAACATATATTGAATCATTCAAATCCTATGATCTCTTTTATGAGGGTCAATTCATTATTGTGGCAAATTAATTTTTAGCCTATTTTGATTTTGAATGCTATGATAGATCAATATTTTATTTATCAAGGTAATTGAGATCCCTAAACCCCAAATTAAAAAGAAAGAAAGAAAGGAAGTAGAGCTACATCATAATCTCTTAAGATAGTGCTATATAATTAATTGTCCTTTTGGAATGAGAAATAAATTAACAATTGATGACTCTAAGATCGACATTCTTGATGAAGAAGGTGATGATGATTTGTTCAATCATTTTTAATGATATGATTGATTAGTATAGTAATGTTAGCACTCACGATACTCAAATAAAAAACATTCACTATTGAATAGTTAAGATGCATTTGATTTAAAATTTATTAAGATTAAAGATGTAATACAGAAAATTAGATGGAGTCTCCACGATCAAATTTAATAATTATTCAAATTTTAAAAAAAAATTCTGAAATTTCACCTAAACCCTAAATAAATAAAAAGTAATAATAATAATAAATTTCTAACCAGTTCTAATTAAATTGAAGGGAAATCACCAAAACCAAGAAAAGAAAATCGTCAATAACTCGAAATCACCATCCAATCACTAAGATCCTTAAATAAATAAAATAAATAAATGACGCTTATCTGATTGGACCTCCAATGTCTTAAAAGCCTCAAAGCTTAGCTAATAGCCTAATAGCTTATTTAATAGGTGATTATTTAATTTTAATAATTTCAAAATTTGGACGGGCAGCTACATTCCCCAATGCACATGTTTGCCTTTCGGCTTCGCTTTCTGATTACTTGGAAGAATAAATGCCTTGGCTGCTACATAACCACTAGAGAGAGAAGTGCCTTCTCATTTTCTCTCTTTTTTTTTTAATAATCTGCATGTGCTTTTTGAAAGGATACTTATCGGTAATTGGATATTAAATTTTTTTTTTATGAGCAAATTAAGCTCGTAGCTAACCCCATATCATTGGATTAATCCCGCCGTATCTTAGATCCATTGATTTTATTTCTAGAGTATATTAAAGTTAAACAGTCAGTCAAGCCGACAAACTAAGCTTCAATTGTCTTTTATAAGTGCTTTGTCATTCACATTTTTCATAAAGAAATGGACATTTGATTTTCTTTTGCTTTGCAAACAAATCAGAAATTTATTAAAATAATACGTTAACTAAACAATTCAATATTTGTCGCATAGCCATTAGCCCTTTATAAAAACATATAATTTCCATTCAAGTGATGAGAAGAGAACAAAATAGAAGTCAATAGTATTCTTTTGATTACTGGGGCGGTTATCTCCTAAGAATCCTACAGACTAAACTGGCTGTTAGAGGAAATTTTTTTTATTTAAATTTAAATTTAATTAGGATAATTCTTCATTCATTAATTAATTCATTTTAAAATAAAAAAAATGACTATGCGAAGTAATGTAATAATATAAATTTTTATTATGATTAATTATAGTTCTTACTCAAATTTTCCATCTCAATAAATAATATTTCTTGAAAGATAAAATTTATATGAATTTAATTTAAGATCCGTATTGCACAATAATTGTAGAAATTAATTATGTATTATATATATATTTGTCACAATAGTAAATTCAATAAATAAAGAACTCATCATGCACATCGCTTTCTTTCTGCATGCTTTATATCACATGCAAAGATACTAATTAATGTTGATTAGTTTATCGATGACCAACGATAGCCATTGCTGCATGCATGTTCTCACAGTTGGGATTCGAGTATAAAATGATTTTAATATTTGTGATTACAATCGCAGAGATTTGATTGTTGGCTTTAAAATGTCATTAACCAGATCAGGCAATCCTATAAAGCTGGCCGGATTAACAACCGAATAAACTTGCATGTACTTCCACTTCGAGATGATGATATTTTACATATGAACAAAAATTCTAATTATTGGAATAAATAAAAGATTAAATCATATAAAATATCTCAAAAATAAGCCTTAAATAACTTAATACCTAAATAATTAGATATGATCGATTTAATTATTTTAAATTATTAATTATCTAACTATAAGAATATAGCTATAAATGACAACTTAATTTATAATGTTAAGGATGGATTATGGTAAGAATAAAAAAGTGCATGTCTTGAGAGTTGTGAAATGAGAGGATTGTTATACATGAAAACTTAAATGTTTTTTTTTTTTTTTTGGTCAAATAACAATTTATAGGCGCTTCTGACAAAAATGGTGTCATAATCCCCTCAAATATGAACGTTGAAAGCCGTTTTTTATATCACTGTTGACCTCATTTTTGTATGAGGTCACTTGGATTACTCTTGATCTTAAATTAATTTAATTTCCAAATTAATTTAAACTCTAGGATCTTCCTAGAATCTTGACCTTAGGATCTATGCTAGGATTCTTCTAGAGCTTAGACCTTAGGAGCTATTCTAGATCCCAAACTCCTTCTAGACTCCAAGTTCTAGAAATTTCTTAGACTCTAGGATCCTTCTAGATTCCTAACTTTAAGATCTATTCATACCTTAGGATCTACTTAGATCTTAGGTCAATCAAGCCAAAATTCAAGATCCAAAGGTTTTGTCCTAAAGGCCTTTTCCCATTGAAATTCAAACACCTTGAAACCCAGTTAAATGACCTCCGATTCAGAGTCTGTCAGTTGCATACTGATGGGACATGTCTCTGGAGGTAACCCTCCAAATTTGAGCCCATTCTGAGGTCTCTAACCCCAGAAACTTAATTAAAATCCATAGACTGTAAAACCTTCAAATATTTACAGCCTATGCCACTGGACCTATCACTTCGAAGATTCTGACCTTAGAACCTTCACCAAAGCCTCTAGTCACTTCCAGACATTTAATCTTGATATGTTAATCAATAAACTGCATTTTTCTGGACCCACTTTGACTCTCAGTTGACCAGGGGTCAAAATGACCAAAATACCCCTGCGGGGCTCAAATATTGATTTCTAACCAAATGAACTCCGAATTGAACGCAACCACCTTCAGCAAGTTTCAAATGACATTCCAAATCCGTTGGACCCATTCACAACCCTTGGGTCAACCTGGTTGACCAAGTCAACAGGTTTGACCCAAAGGGCCCTTTATGGGTCCAAATAGATGTTTTGAACCAAATGACTTCTTTAGACCCTGAGACCATATCCAATGGACTCAAAATGTTATTTTGAATTGATTGAACCCATTCCCATATCTGGGACCCATCTGGTTGACCCAGTCAACCTAGGTTGACCCATACTCCCTTAAGGTTCTTAATAGGTCAATTTCACCCATTTAGCCTATCTAACTCATGTCAAGGCCTTGAATGCTTTCTAATTCGTGGTGGTAACGTGCCTTGAACCACTCTTAGTCAAATCTAAATCAAGTTGACCAAGTCAACCTAATTGACCCAAATGACCCTTTAAAGGCCCAAATAGGTATTTTGACCTATATGACCTATCTAAGCTATGGAATCACTTCCATTGAGCTTGAAATGTCATTTCAAATTGATTGAACCCATGTCCAGACCCTGGACCCACCTGTTTGATCAATTCAATCAATTGTGGCTTAAGGGCCCATTAAGGGCCCATTAAGCCTTTTTGACCCCACATAACCCATTTAATCCATCGAATCCATTTCAAATTTCAAATCAATTCTTAATTATTGCCTAATCATGCTTTAGATGTTGGCCAATCGAATTCAATTTGAATTAACCAAATCGACTCTAAGTTTGGGTTCAATCTACTCCAGACTCCATTCAAACTTCCACCCTCCCACTTGGCCTTGGTTTTTGTTCATCTTAATCAGACCTATGCCACTTGGCTACCACCTCAGCATTCTTGGGCCCATTGACTGGTCAAACAGTCAATGGGTGGTCAAACTACCCTTTAATGAGCTTAATTTAACTCCTTGAGATTAATCCCCCTTAAACCCAAATCACTCCAGCATCTATTTAAAATCATTCCATGCCACATCAGCTGCCCACTTGGCTGTTGACTGGTCAAAGCAGTCAACAAATGGTCAAAGAAGCCTTTAAATACTTTAAATCCTTGATGGCATGGCACCCATTCAAATTGATTTCAAACCCTAGTTGTGTAAAATTATTCCAGAACCTTCCTAAGCCTATTCTAGGCCATTAGATTAGGATCAAATGGTTCCAAGTCATTCCCATGTGTTTTAGAAGGACAAAGGACACTTTACATGTAGGATGTCCTTTGATGCTTCTGCTCCCAACCACTCCCTTGCCACATGGCAACATCTGGGAGTCTATCCAGCAGATCCCAGCCCTCCATTCAATCTGGAGGGGATTGAATAGGGCAAAAAGGCTCAAAATGAAGCTCATGGCAACCCTAGCATTCTCTCACCTATCCAAGGCTCCTCCAGACGAACTCTCAATCTTTTTGAGTTCTCTTGAGTCTCGCTCCCATTTCCCCACTGAAACTCCGGCTACCAATGTCTCCTCCGGCGATCCTCCGGCGAGCTCACATCCAATCCATCCAAGGCTTGTTCTGGTCGATTCGTGGCGTGTCGGAGCTTGGATTCAACGGGGAATCTTCACTTGGACAATCTACAAGCTCAACCATCCATTAAACGGTTCAAAC
>NW_021319167.1:282681-292131 GCF_001605985.2 Dendrobium catenatum
TTTTACTTGCATGCCGCATTTGGATTGACCTGGAATACGATTTAGGCTCTTAGGGGTCTGTCAAAATTTTTCTACTTTAATTAAATAAAATTTTTAAGATAAGATAGAAACTCTAAACGGTCCTAAGAAGTAAGCTCGGACTCGCCGAGGGTTTTTCATGCATTCATATTATGACTTCTCTTCCTTGTTAGGCATCTCCCCGCCTGCGGGTTCTGGCAGACCACCTGGCCTATGAGGGTGCCGATCTGTCAAGGGGATGTTATGCAATCTCTAGGATAAAACCTATTTTCTAAGCCAAAATTTTTAAACTGCTACATATTGATTTTGCATTCAATCGAGTCGATTAGCATGCATCGCATTAGTAACACATTAAAATCGAGTCTAATATTTAATTGCACTATTTAGACATAAAACCCGACATGAGTCTAAGGGGTCAATTAGGGATTTGCTCTAGATGTCGACCCCATTTCTCTAAAACTTTCTAATTAATGTCCCTACCACTCTACAAAAAGACCGGACTCATTATTTTAAAATCGTTTAGGTGGTTTAGCTGGCTCCCCAATCCAGGCCGGGGTAAGACCAGATCCGCATTGCACTAGCTAGGTTCGGGGTACTAATTTCGAGTGCCCAATTTAGACTTAGGTTCTGAGGCTGGCTCGGGCCATAAGACCTCAACTTCTGGGATTTGAATCCCACTTTCTAATAAAATTGACCACTCAAACTAAAAATTTCTTTCAATCAAATATAAGCCTAACACTTATGGTAGATTGAGATGTTTCTGAAGTAATTCAGAATCTCAAAACATCTCCTACTTTTCTCCTTTGGATTCAAAAATAAGTGTTCAATCTTGAACCAATCCCCCTTGAAATTCAAACCTTAACTTCCTTTGATATTTAACTTTGAATTCTAAATAAAATTCATATCGCTATTCTAATCGAGAGTTTTCGTAGGAAAACTTTTAATTTTCCTACGATGTAATTAACTACGAGGGCTTGCGCTCGTAGGAGATTTGGAAACCCAGATATAATTTTTAAAATTAAAATTTTCAAAAATCTCTAATTAATTATTTTTGGGAAAAATACAACGATCATTATCGTCATTCTCAAATGATCGAAAATGATTGATATTTTCTTTCTTTGGAGAGATATATCAATTATTATCGTAATTTTGATTATGAAATTAATGATCTCCCATCCAAGTTAGCATAATCAAATAATTTTGAATTTTGATTACGATAATTTGGGTAGTTTTTGATGTTTTGGAATTTGAACCAATTAGTGAACAATATCTTCTCCATTTGAGATGATATATTGTTCCTAATGTTGTGTTAGATTTCAAAATTAGAGTTCAAAAGTTAATTTTCCCAAAATAATTAAATATTTTTCAAAATTATATCTATATTAAATCATATATTTTTTTTATCAAAACAATCACATTTTGCTTCTTTCTACCAACCCAGAAAGCAATCAAATTTGGCCTTAAAACTTTAGAAAAAAACAAACAGTAATACATGATGCAATAATGGCAATAATCAACTTAAAATGCAACTATAAAAAAAACTAAATTTAGGGCAATGAATGATAGATCACAAAGCTATGATGTAAAGCTATCATTGATATCTATGATAATTTTAATCAAAATAACAATATTAAGAATGATATATGACAAGATTAAGAAGGATCAAATCAAAGTACCTTAAGAGTCAAATTGTGCATAGATCACTCAAGAAAATCTCAAGGATGATTTAGCATGAATCAATAGGTCTAATTAATGTTAGTGGATTAGTTCATTGGGATTTAAA
The DNA here is from genome assembly GCF_001605985.2 of Dendrobium catenatum. NCBI lineage: Eukaryota > Viridiplantae > Streptophyta > Magnoliopsida > Asparagales > Orchidaceae > Dendrobium > Dendrobium catenatum. Next base: position 284,483 of record NW_021319167.1, read on the forward strand.
TAAGTAAAATTTCCTCAAGTAATGTAGTCTTTTTGGGAGATATGGTCCAATTGAGTGGGTTGAACCTATTCAATTGCTATGGATAGCTTGATTACATCATGGTTTGATCAATTAAACCATCTAGGAAAACGTTGATTGAAATATGGGGCCATCTAATTAAAAGTGATCAAATGTTCCTATAGATTCCAGAGATAATAATGAGGTGTTTAAATTTTGTCTTATCATGAATCACATTATATAACACCCATAACCCTATTAAAAAGACCTTCATAATTAATTATATTAGAGTTAACATGTATTTGATTGAATGAGAAGAAAGTTGAATACTCATATTATTCATTATATCTACCAATATCAACTAATTTTGAGTACTAGAGATCGAGGTTCGCATTGAGATGAGTTTAAGATAAACTTTTAAAAATGGATAATCCAATAAACACTAATGACATCATCAATAATATTTGTGCCTCTACCTGATGAATAAAATTACCATTGAAGTAGATTGTCTCTTGCATCAATGAGTAGAAATGTGTAGGATAAAGATCTCCAAGAAACACACCTCGTAATAACTCTAGATCTACCACCAAGATTTAGTGTGCTTTCTTTTCTTTGGTCTAAGGTATATGATATAGAAATGTCAATATAATGGAAGCTAGCTCCTAATAGATTTCAACAATATGATATTTATTTTATCTTCCTTTCTTTTTTGTCTTCCTACTTTAACCCTAACATAGGAGGATTTCCAAAGTGGTGGTAGCAATGAGATAGAAGCAATAATTAGCTTATTATTTTACCTTCTTAGGAAGAGATTCATTGTGAATTTATATAACACATTAAATGTATCCAACATGCACCATTCAAAGAGGAAGCCATTAGTGTTAGCTTTGTTGGGTGTGTTGATTTATTCTTTGAGCTTTATAATAGGCCCAAGCTCTCAATGTTTATTATATTTCTATATTATACATATTCTTTAGGATGATTATATGATATGATATTAAATGGTATAAATAAGAGAGCTTCAAGAAAGAAAATGCTAAAACAGACACATCACGGGAAGATAGTTGATACATTGGGGCAAAAAATTTCCCAATATAGAGGTGTCATTAATTAAACTTGTATGTTATTTCTCATTTTTTATTAGACCTTAATAGGCGACATGATGTCAAACACCCAATCAAAATATCTTATATCAAATGGCCTAGAGTCAATTGGTTTGAGAAATGGTTAGGTATGGGGCTTATGAAAAATGTTAGATGTGATTCTTAAAAGACATCTAGACATTGGAAAAAAAAAAGTGAGACACTGATAGATGAATGATTTTCATTTGAGTTGGTTGATCCATTAGGATATTAGAGGACTTGGCAGGGGAAATATTGGATATTATGCTAGGAAGCCAACTTTGAAACATATACACATCATTAATGCATTGTTCTAACCTATTATGATCCGATGTGATTTGAGATAATCCATTAAGTTTTATCATTTAAACCCTCTTGCATTTGTATGGGAATGCTTCATATGTATGTGAAAGTCTGCATGTATTATGAAGTGAATATATAGAGTATGTTTACTTGTCCTAAAAATATGAAAATTTCCCTCGTAGGGCACTGCGAAGTTGGGGTTGGCGGCACCACGACACTGACTACTCTAGATTTTTATAAAATTAAGTCAGTGCAGTGGTGGTGGGGTGGCGTTTCGGTGCATAATGTCAGGCGCTTTAGCGCTTGGCCAAATTTTAAAATATAAATATATTTTTTCCACTAAATGAATTCATTTCGATTCCTTTTAAGATGTCAAATGTGGAGAGAAAGAGAGAGGGGAGGAATTATAAAGAAAGAAAGATTATTTTGGGTGACTTCGATTCATTTTCAGTTAATGGCTCAATTATGAAAATTGTATGGTTCGATATAGGTTACATTTTGCCTATCTCGGTTTTTACAAATAAAGAAAATTTTGAATTTACTAATTTAAATTATATTTTTTGGTCTAAAAATGAGAATAACTTTACACCTATAAAACATTCACAGTGTAACTTTCTGTATATATGTTATAGAGACACTAATTTTGGACATTTAAGCATTTTCTGAAAATTTTAAACCAAGGGTTTTGAGAAGTGCGCTATTTTAATTGTCTAGAAAATATTGCTATAATATAATTAAATCTTCAAAATTATGCTTTGAATGATCTTTGATAATTTGATTATATTTTGAAACTATGAATTTCTACACAATAATATATTTCATTGCCATTTGCCTACTATTAAAACATTCTGTTAAATTCAAAAATTAGTTTTTTACATATTTTATTGCATTGCAATGAATTATATGCTTATCTGAATTAAATATGTGATTTTGAGGAGATTCGATATATGTGGAGGAAGTTACATTATGTTGTTAAATGCATATTTTGATGCCAAAGACATATTTTGGTGCTACATGCACACTGTGTTCTCATGTTTTATGCACATTGTGTTCTAGTGTTAGACATTAAGAGTCATAAGGGATTATTTTCTGATACGCTAGCATAGGATACATAAGGGTTAGAATTCTAAAATCTATTATGATGGAATGCATGTATAAGGGTTTGAGGGAAATCTGTTACTTTCTATTATGATATATAGAGTGCTTGTTTATTTACTTTTTCAACACAGCTATTTATATTTCTGATAACTGCAAGCACTATTCTGATAATCTGGTTCAATACAATAATTAAATTTATTAATTATTTTTAAAATCAATAAAATAATTTAAATTTTAGATTGACAAGTGTGACTTCTTGAGTTATGTTGGCTCACAATTTATTTTGTGTTTTGCTTTTAGAGTATAGGAAAGGGAAATAGCCAATTGAGTAGCCGAGTTAGAATATGATCAATATGAGCCTATATTTGCATTTATTTTTAAAATTGTTATACAATCATGACTAGTTATTTAAATTATTATATTTTGTGTTTCAGTCTGTGGCCATTTACTATAGTATAACTGTTGTAAATCTATTTTGATGAGAAATGAAAAGAATCTCTATTTTGATGAATTATTTTCTATAGATTGGCAATTATTAGGAGCTTTGTTGTTTATTATTTGTTTTAAGTTTAATTGAAAGAAGAAAATATGAAAGTATCCCCAAAACTCCAATCTTGGCGGGTTGGTATGTTACAAGTTAACATGAAAGACGTTATTTGGACTAACAAGATGATGTACTCATGGACCCCTTTTTCTAACATGGTCCCCTCCTCGTAGATGAGAGGCGAGTCACTTTGACGAAGAGGCAAGTCCCTTGGATGAAAATGGCTAAAAATCAAGGATGAGTCCAATCAATGAAGTTGCAGTCATGGGCTTCTGAGGTGTGTGCTTCTTATATTTTGATTGGGGACATTTGTGTTAGGCGACGACCTTCATATCAAAAAGCTATTGTAGAAGAACTGGTTTTGTGGGATAAGTGATCCTAAGAGCGTGAACTAGTCTTGGAAAGTTCTTTGGAGGAGTTAACAGAGGGTGATTAAAAATGTTTTTCCAAGGTGAGTCAGCATGCTATGATCTCTATAAGGGAGGGTGCCCATTGCCCACTACTAATGTTAGATACAGCTTTACAGGGCCACACTTCATTTTGGCAAGCGCCACTTTGACCACTTGATCATGTTGATCAAGCTCATTGATTGGAATCTATCAAGTACATTCGAGTTACATACATGAGAAAATATGAGTAATCAATCATATTCACATTTTATATCCATTATGCACTATTTTTTAGCATTCAAATGACTCGATAAATTTTTATCCTTTTTCTTGAAATTCTATAAGCAAAATTTATAAGTCCGATTTTGCTATGCAAGTTAATTTTGACATTATATATTTATGATAAAATATTATTCTCAACTTTTAAACTATTAAGTTCACTCAATGATCAAATAATTTTAAAAATAAATGCTTTACTTGGATCAATCTAGCTCAAGCCAAGCCTACATTAGACTAATCTTATTTATCAAGCTATGATTTAAATGAATTAGACTCTTCACCATATAAATTGAATCGAACATAATAAGCATTGATCTAATTTTAGTCATTTGAAATCAATTATAGATCATATTGTTTCAGTTAAACCACTTTGGCCTAAATCAAATTTTCAATCATTGAAGTTTATATGAAATTTAAGAAATCCCGCTCTTTAGAAAGTATACAATTTCTTTATAAAAATACATTCATTTCTAGATTCTCACATTCCTAGCTTTTAGAAGGCTTGTGTCACAACCCAACCCGATCCGAATGGATCCTATCGTGTTGAGCCATGACAAGCCAACCCCCAAGATCTAATTTTGTAATTGCTTTCAGATCTTCTACCGAAATTTATAGAAATACTGCTAAACCACAGAGCTACTAAAAATATAAATACTTAAAAAAAGATCTTCCATAAATTTTCTTTCATTCATCAAAATCATCATATACATTACAGTACAAGGCTACAAACAAACCTTACATAACTGAACAATAAACTAGTCATGACTGTACAAAAATCAAAATTACAAAATACCTATAACTTCAGATCATATCCTGAACAGCTAGCCCTCAACCTCTTTTCCTTTACCAGATCCTAAAAATCATAAATAAAACCATAGTGAGCTAAGAGCTCAGCAAGTCACACTAGCCAATATAAATTCCCAAATATACTTTTAATTCAATCATGTTACTGAAGATTTAAAAGCAGTAAATTGCATTTTAAAATAATTCACTGAACTGAAAATCATACAACAGAAATACATATTAAACATTATATAATTCAAATAATTATTTAGAATTCAGATAATTGTATAGAGCATATGAAATAATAAAAGTATAGAATAATTGAGTAAATGGAAATTCATAACACAAAGTTATTCAGATCAGATTCCCGGACCCAGATAGAATCTCAACGGATTCTGGCCCCTTATGACTCCCTTTGCTTACAACACCATAACATATCAGATATACAAAATTATTTAGATCAGATCATATTTCCCAGACCCAGATAGAATCTCAATGGATTCTGGCCCTTTATAACTCCTTTTATTCCCTGACACAGATATAATCTTAAAGGATTCTGGCCCCTTATGTCTCCCAACAATATCATTTAATCACATAAGCACATTGTGGGCTCCAAAAATTTGGCCTCGGCCTCCACTCGCCTTTCTTATTCGGTGAGGGAGTTTTAACGAACTAGGTTCCGAGGTAAATTTTGGAAGGCAGATGAGTTTGTAGATAAGACACTGCCCAGAGATTTCACCCTCATTTTGTGAGGACTTTATGATCTGAGTTCTGGTTTCCTATAGGCGCAAGCCCCTGCCCTATCATCATATCCTATTGATTCATATCTCAAGGATTTGATGTCAGTAAGGAGCGTATTGGCTCTGGCCATAACCGAGATATCGTGGTGCCATTTGGCGGCGAAACCACGCGGTTCAGAGGGCCCCGGGTCGTCGTAACCGTTTATCCTGCGGTGGCCATTTAGCGGCAGACCGCCGGTTAGAGGACACGTACCACGTCCTTACTGGCAGGAGATTATTTGAGAATGGATCCTAGTGATATTTTCGACTAGGCATTTCGCTCTTTTGTGAGCTGAAGTAATTTTAGATTTGTCCACCTCGGCAAACTGTTGCGGAGGGTGGATGGATTTTGCTTTAAGTGATTGACGGATTTATTTCATACTTAAATATTTGGACTTTGGAATTTGTTGGATTTTGGCATTGTGGGTAGAGCTTGGAAGATATTTGGACATTTGGGGGACATTTGAAAGTATTTGGGAACCCCTCCGGTTGAGATTAGCATTCAACACGGCCATCATCGGGGTGTGGGGTCATTTCTATTTTTGGATTGAACCTTGTCGACTCGCTGAACTGTTGACCGAGGATCGGATTTCTCGTAGGCTTTGTGCCTTTGTTTATGAATCTTCTTGATTTTAGACCTTGAAGGCCTAAAAAGAATGTATTTGAACAAATATATCGGTCCCCACAACCGTGTATTTCTTTGATAGTTCGAACCCTGTCGACTCCTATTGATCCGTATAGAAGGATCGGGTTCTATAGGCTTCGTGCCTTTGTTCATGAATTTTCTTGATTTCAGGCCTTGAAGGCCGAATATGAATGTTGTAGACGCCTTCTGTCTGCTTGTATCGGTGTTGCAAATCCGGTGGCGTGGCGTTGAAGATTGTAGACACCTTTTGTCTGCTTATACGAATGTTGCAGATCCGGTGGCGGTGAATTGTAGATCGTAGACGCCTTTTGTCTGCTTGTATATGTGTTGCAGATCCAGTGGCGTCTGATTTTGATGTTGACTCTCCCTTTCTCAATCATCGGGGATTTCTTCTGTTCTTTGGGGTCAACGACCGCTGATCTGGAAAGAACCCCTTTAAAGATCTTCGGTGTATTGGACTTGATATTGACTCCCCCTTTCTCATTCACCGGGGAATGGTTTTTTTTTTTGAACTTTGATATTTGTAGATGTGAATATCACTTTCTTCTTGGATATATAATCAAGAAGGAATTTTGGAACACCAGGAAATTTGGTTCTAATTTGTTCAAATATTTCCTCCCTTCTATCAGGAGGTGTCTTTTTCGTACATCGGGTTGCCTTTGTACCCGACATGCTTGTAGATCTTGACCATCAATGTCGTAGGTGATATCCGTACTTGTGTCCACAGTGATTCGTTGTACCTAAGAGGTACCCACTGTTGTTATCCACAAGTTGCTTGTTTTCGCCGGCAGAAGACTGTTGTATCCACTACGATCTCCTGAAGGTATTTGCAGAAGACCCGATGACATCAGTATCGTGTCCACCTTTCACCAATCTCAGGTAGGCTGATGTCTGCATTTATTTGTGGAGGATAGATCTTGGATTGCTGATCTCCAGTATTGCCTTCTCAGTCAACAGACAATCGTAGGGATCATCGTAGGAGATATTTGTACTTGTGCCCACAGTGGTTCGATATGCTTACGAAATACCCACTTTTGTTATCCACAAGTTGCTTGTATTTATTTGTAAGGATCCGTCGTGTTTGCTACGAGTTCTTAGGAATATTCGTAGGAGACCCTCGTTTTTGCATTGAAACCACCTTTCACCGATCTCAGGTGGTTTGTTGATTGTACTTGTTTGTAGAGGCAGATCTTTCATTGATGGTCTCCAATATTGCCATCTCAATCAACAGGCAATCGTAGGGATTGTCGTAGGAGATTCATGCATCGAGGTCTTGTAATTTTGAGTTTCCTTATGCGTGATTCAAACTTTGTTCTTGTATGTGTTTGGATCCGAATTTAGTCTCATTTAGACTCGGGCTCATCGAGTCTAGAACCCTCACTTGATGTTGTATAGCACGAATTCAAGAACGGATTCAAGTTCTCTGGCCGGCTCAAGTGCAATTCTTATCTGGATTCCTTGTTTCCCTCTTGATTTTTGACTCCATTCGAGCTCAAGTTTTGGTTCAATTCGAATACTCGTTCAAGCTCAAATTGATTGTTCAGGGTCCTTTGAAATTCTTCGCAATTTCATTTGGATGTTCACTTTCTTTTTGTTCAAAGTCCTCTTGGAGTCTTTATATGTCAAACTTCATATTCAAATTGACTTGAATTGGTTCAAATTTGATTTCATTTTATTTGGATTTGATCTTTAGAAATCATTTAGAACTTT
>NW_021319167.1:292231-297713 GCF_001605985.2 Dendrobium catenatum
ATTATGTCGCTAAGTTTGATGGGTTTGAATCAATGTTTAACTAACCCTTGAACTTAGCATATATATCAACATGCATATCCACAATCAATTCCTAAATCTAAGAGAGCCTTAGACTAGGTGCAAGTGTGTGTAACCTATATATGCAAGAGATAAAACATATTTAATTAATTTGAAAATTAATCAATGAATAATTAATAAGAAAATTACTCATTGATTAATCCATACTCCCCATCAATACTCTTCAATCAAGCTCAATCTAGGTTCGAAATTTCAAGGGATCTCTCAAATATATTAAAGGTTTAATGTGTATAATTTTAAAGTAAATTTCAAAATATAAGTATTTACATATATAAACCTATATACCTAAGGATATTAATTTTAAGATAAGATAATTTAAAATATCACTAAAATAAAATTTTTTAAAACTTGAGAGATCCACTGAACTTATTTAAAATATTTTGAAACTAGAGCCTTGATTCTTCAAAATATTAAAGTTAATATTTAAAAGATGAATTAAATATTTAACTTATTTAAATAGTTTAAATTATTAAAATAAACTCAAATATTTTATAATATATTAAAGTATAATTAAAATATTTCATTTTAAAAATATTCTCTGTGATGTAAATAAATTTTCCCAAAAATAAATTATTTTGAATTATTAATTAATTATATTCATTTTAATTAAAATATTAAATTTTTAAAGTATTTTAAATATTTAAGATATTCTAAATATTTTAAAGTAATTTTAATTTTATTTGAAAGGTTTTAAAATTCTGAGAATTTTGATGCTTTAAAATTAATTTTTGGAGTTATAAATATTTTTTAATAATTTTTAAAGTTTTCTGCTTTTAAAATGATTTAAAATGATTTTTAAATCGTTTTAAAAGAAACGGCGGCGCGGATCGCCACGTGGCGTCTCCCAATTCGTCCAGAAAAATGCGGCGGCGGCGGACTGGACGCGTGGCGAAACGATAGCCGCCTGCGCGGACGGCGGTGCGGCACGCGTTCGAAAACGCGGTTTTCACTTATCTGCTCAGCAGATTGTGATGACCGTTGATCCGCACAGCTCCATCACGGCGAGGATCAAATCCCGCCGTTTGATGTCGATTAAGAGAGATCAGACGGCTGGAATTGAGATTACGTGGTTCTGATTCAACGCGAGATCGCCTCGACGGAAGATAACTGCGAGATTCACGCGGCGTTGATCAATGCCGTGGGAGGCTTGATCGGAACCGTTGATCGTGTGTATCAGCGGCTCAGAGAAAACACTGCAGCACATGCACGTTACGACCGTGCCTTTAATGATTATAAAATGGTTCGTTCTCTCAGCACACTCAATCAAATTAAGTAAAATTTTAAACGTAGAATGCTTTAAAAATAACATAAATTCTGGGAATTAAAATCGTGATTTAATATGAGCTTTTCGAAAAGTTATTTAGACTAGTGTGATCTAACCTAGGGTTCGAATTTTTCACCTTGATTTTGGACGGATTATCCCGTTTAATGGCATGTTGCATTTGTAGGCTGTCCACGCTCCTTTTTGTAGAAGAAACCCTGATTCGAAAGCTCCTAGATCAACGGCAAATCATCTTGGACGGAGTTTCGCTTAAGCTCGCCGGAATCCGGCCTCCGGCTAGCTTTGACCGGCTGGATCGAGCTGGATATATGGAATGAGGTCTGGAATGCTCAAAGGAAAAGAGTTTGAAGTTTGGGAGGGCTTGAATGGTGAGAAAGGTAGATGATGAGAGACGGCTCAATTAGGGTGTTTGCCCCTATTCAAACTTCCTTAGCTCAAAGGTGGCTGTGATGACTTTGGCTCTCCAGGATCATGCCACATGTCCAGTGGGTAGGTAGGAGCAGGTGGATCAAAGGACGCAAGGACAAATGACATGTAAGGTCATTTGTCCATTTTAGGCCATAAGGATTGATGGAACCATTGGATCTCCATCCAAGGGCTGGTAAAAGCCTTAAGAAGGTTCCAAAACTTAAATAAGATGGCTGGAATGGTTTTTATTAGAGTGGATTAGCTCTAGGGAGTGATTTGACCTCTTAAAGAGGTTCTAATGCCTTGTTGACTAATTTGACTGGTCAACAGTCAACTTGGCTGCCAAGGTGGCATATAAAAGTGTTGAGTGCTGCTTGGACTAAGTCTTGAAAGCATTGATTGAGAATATATGAAGGTTCAACCAAAGCCATAGGTATTTGACTAAGCATATGAGCTAACTTGATCTAATAAGCTAAGTTTGACTCAAAGTGAATTTGAAATATATCCATGCATCAAAATGAAATGGATTGAGGGTCAAATTAAGGTTTTGAATGAATGTAACGAATAGGCTCAATGGGGTCAAGTTTGGTCAAGTTCAAGCTTAGTTGACCAAGTCAACAGCTAAACAGTCAGGATACAATCAAATCCAAACCATTGGGGAATATGATCATAAGAGCTTGCATGGGTTCGATATTGATATTTGAAGCTTGCTAGAGCTGATTTAGGGTCAAGAGGGTAAATGATCAAAATGACTATTTAAGCTCTTAAGGGATCATTGGGTCAACTAAGTTGACTCGTCAACTAAGTTGACCCAAGGCTGATTTGGGTGCAATCAATTTGTTTAACATTTAAAATTTATTGAAGAGGTTCCAATAATTTGGAGTTCACTTGGTTTGAAATTGACATTTGAGCCCTAAGGGGTATTTTGGTCATTTTGACCCCTAGTCAACTGGGGGTCAAAGTGGGTCCAGAAAAATGTAGTTTAATGTTCAATATGTCATAATCAAGGGTTTAGAAGTGATTGGATGCTTTGTAGAAAGCTCCAAGGTCAAAATCCACTGGATGGCAAGTCCAGTGGCATAGGCTGTAAATATCTAAGGGTTTTACAACCTATGGATTTCAATTCAAATTTCTGGGTTAGAGACCTCAGAAAAGCTCAATTGGAGGGTGCCTCCAGAACATGTCCCATCAGTATGCAATGACAGACTCTGCATCGGAGGTCATCTTGATTGGTTTTTGAAGTGTTTGAAATTTGCTAAAAAGGCTTTTAGACTGGCTTTTACATTAGTTTCGTTTAGGATTTTTTCTATGATCTAGGTAATCCTAAGTTGAGATTATAGGAGGGTCCTAGAGTCTAGATTGGTTTGGATATTGAATTAATTTAAGGTCAAGATTAGTCCAAGTGACCTCATACAAAAATGAGGTCAACATCCGTTAGCAAAAAAACTGGGATAACTTTGCACCGTAGAACTTTCACCGCGTAACGTTTTATATGTTATAGAGATGATAATTTTGCACATTCCTGAATATTTTCTAGAAACATTTCACCAAGTTTTTATTAAATAGAAAATTATTGGGATGTTGAAAAATAGTGTTACAGTATAATGAAAGTCTTAAAATGTTGTTTTACACATTTCATTGATAATTTGGTAATTTTTTGAAACTATGTATTTTTGCCTCATTGAATTTTATGTTGTCTGTCATTATACAATCTGACGATATTTTGATACATGCTTAAGTACTCTGTAAATTTTTATAATATGATGTTCACATGCTTTATGTGATGAATGTTTAATGTGTGTTGACCTGCTGTACAAAAAAAAAGAGAAAAATCCAAATCTTACCTACTCCCTACAGCCCCACGTCGCGCCTCGCACGACTCCCTCTGTCGTCGCCCACTTCCTCGCAGACTCGACGTCGCATTCCACCACGACGCTGCACCGACGAAGCCCGTGTCGTTTAAAAGGGAAAGGATCGAGGGCCTTCACCTATTCCACGCTCATTCTTCTCTACGAAAAATCCTCCCGAGCCCGTCTCCCCGCCTTCTCCGCTTCTCTCTATTCTCCTGAACGGATCGGAAAGTTGCGACATTATGATCGGAAGCCACAAGGAGCTCGACGCTGCTTTGCCTCCCTCTGGTTGTCGACTTTGCGTCCCCTTCCCGACTTTCCCCTTCCCGGTGGTCGAAAAGTTAACGGACCGTTGATCGAATGGCGACGGGTTTCGTCGCTGTGAAGCTCTAAACCTTTCTCCCCTTCCCGGCGGTCTTCGTGGCTGTCGGACTCTGGCTCCTTCTACGAACTCCCTCCTCTCAGACGAAGTCACAACATTTTGATCCAAAGCAAGAACAGGCTCCGCCGTGAAAGGATCGGAAGTTTCTAACATTTGTGATCGAAGACAAAACGGGAGGCTACTGCCCGTTGAAGGAACTTCTGCCTTCCGAGCGCTTCTTCGACCAAAATCCCGTAAATTCTAAAAAAAAAAAAAGGGATTTATTTATGATTAATTTAAATTAATTATTAATTAATGTTAATTATTTAGCTAATTATAATTTGATTATTTTTATAATGATAATTAAATAATTCTATTTACTATGATCATTAAATTAGTCATAGATAATTATATATTTTAATTATTATTATTATTTAGAATTAATTAAATTATTACTATTTATTATAGTATTAAGGTTATGATAAAAAAAGGCGGGGGTTTGCAATTGCACTTTGGCCCTTCTCGCCTCATCCACGAGCGCCGCCGATCCGCCGGTCCACCGCCCCAAAGTTAACCCCTAACACTAAGTCCGTCCTCGATGTGTACGGACGGACCGGGAAAAACCGCCTATACACGCCTTTATGCGCGTGGTGGGGACCCTCCGACACCTACGACGAGGCGGACAGTCGCCTCCCCTCTCGCATCTCTTACCTCGTCATACGTTGCGGTCAGGTTACCCCATGCACGCCTTTATTGACGGTGGGAGGGGCAACTGGCGCGACACTACATAAGGTGAGCGAGCAAACCTCCCTCTTATCCTCGACTAACGGGTCGGGCGGCGTCTCCTATGCACGCCTATTTGAGGCTGTAGAGCGCAACTGTACGACCACACTTTTGAGTTAAACGAGCAAACCTTCGCCCCTTGTATCTCGATAACGGTGTCGGCCGCGGGTCTACGCTATTGCCGCCCTTTATTGAAGCGTAGGTGAGAAAGGAAAGGTAACCGGCCAAGACAACTGTTGTTGAGTAAGCGAAGCGACCCACGCCTTCAGTCTGTCATCGACATGCGCCTGTCAGAACCAGAACGGCAACACAACATCTACCTATGCACGCCTTTATTGTAACAGAAAATACGCTTAGAGAAAGGAGCAACCGCGACGACCACCTGTGTTGGGTAGGAGAACAGAGGGAATCCACGCCTTTCATATCTCGACACCTATGCGTGATCGAACGGACGCCCAAAACCAACCTAAGCACGCCTTTAGATGGCTCGTATAAAGAGATGAGAGGGGCAAACCGGTATCAAGACCAACACCTCAGCGAGGGACCGGGCAACGCGCAGTAGACTAGGTTGTACCCTTTCTTGTCGCGGCACCTCAAATTATTCAGTCAAATCACGGTACAAAAAGCACGGGGGGGAAAGCAACTGCTCGTTTTTCTCCTGCCTAACGAAACAAAAAAGTCCGCAAAAGACCCATGCACGCCTTTATTGGAGTCTCCTCG
>NW_021319167.1:297813-301865 GCF_001605985.2 Dendrobium catenatum
ACTCGTATATGTGCATCTTTAATGTATTTTGATCTAGATCACTCACTAAATAGCATAATAAAATTCTAATTTAGGTTTTGTCAATGCATATTTCTTTATCTTGTAAGTTATTCATTGTGCATATTGTGCCATAAAATTAGAAGAGTTTTGAAATAAGTTGTGAACATTGATTGCATACTCAATTCAACCTCCCTCCTCTCTTGTAACTATGCCTAGACTACTCATGAGACGCATTTCAAACAGGAATCAGAAAATTAAATTCCATACCTCAGCAGTGAAGGTTTTGAGTGGGTCTTTACTCTTACGAAATCCTTTATTGAAAGCAGTCGGCCTCTTACGGTTCTCTATCCCCATTGCAGCTCTAGTGAGCTTGACTGTCTTGCTTGCTTCTTGAGTTGTCGGATCAAGGAGGTATTCAGGAACATCACGAAGATGAGCCGGAGGAGCATGCTTACTCAACAACTTGTCATGCTTCAGCAAATCTACAATTTTACCAAAATTAAAAAATTAGAAGCTAGCAATCTCAGTGTTCTTGGAATGCAAGAAATAAAAGAAAGCATCTACCCAAGTCTCTAGGGTTCTCTTCAAAATGAGCCTTCAATCTGAAAGACAAGATTTTCATCAGTCAAAGCAGCTATGGTGAACAAAGAACGATCAGCCCTACAAGTGAGCATCTAAACAAGAAATCAACGAGCCCTGCCCAAAAATATGAACCTACTTTATTTGATTGCATTACAGTAATCAGTTTCAGCATAAAATACTTTGCAAAGTACATACTTACTTTTCTGAATTCAAGATTTCGTTTCTTAAATCTTGAGCACGGGATTCCCTAACAGCAAATCTCGTCACACTTTTGACAACATCCTGAAAAGGTACACATCTTTTATATGGCCTCAACGCAATAAGAAAAGTGTATTCAGATATAAAATGATTAAAAAATCGAAGTGAGACACATATACTAATTAATAAAGGGAAGATGCAGTAGACCATAAAACATCTAAATCCAGTGATCCATAGACAACTTACAAGATTCATTATATAAAAAAATTGCAGAACAAATTACTGCAGTCAACAAGCTAACAATAAAATAGTTTTAAGTCGGATCTAGATGGGGATAATCAGCATATTATAGATGCCAAGTGTTTAGGTATACATTTGAGCTCTCAAAAAGAGACATCTATAAACACAGATGCATATATGTGCCAGCATTTCTAGGACAGAAGCCTGTATTCTCCTAGATATTGTATTCAAATGAGAGGTGTTAATAAAATAAAACAAAAGAATAATCCCTTTTCCTAGAGTATACTCAGAAACAGAACATCAGTTAACCAATTTAACATGGTATATGTTACCTCAGCTCTGTATCGTAAAGATTCTACAGCGTTTGTCGTGAGTAAAGGAAAAGGTGTAATATGGCTTGAGCTATCCATGTCTCCGCTGTCACCTAATGTTAGCTTAACTTTCTCAATGATTTTACCCTCCTCAGGGGAAACCTGTCGGCAGTTAGGCAGACTAATATAAGATTTTTAAGATGCAAAAATAGTATCATGAATGCCTGAGGCATATTCTCATTAGATTGGAATTAGTAATCCGAATAGAAACTTCATATTAGAAGACTAAAATTAATTTCAGAAAAGCAGAACTGAAGGGAGAAACAATAAGGAAACAACCAAGTTGGTTTTTTGCGAGCAAGAATGATTTTGTGAAAGTTGTTTATCTTTTATTATTCAACAGTCTTGATTCATATTGGGTCACAGGTGCGCTTACAAGAGAAACAGATGCACCGGTGTTATATGCTCTTCCAGTCCGCCCAACCCTATGTACATAACCTTCAGGACTCTGAGGCATGTCAAAGTTAATCACCTGCACGAAGAATGGGATTAGTTAAATGCACTGCAATATATTTTCCTACATTACACTCAGATTCTATTTACCAAAAACGAAAATACGAACGCATAATTCTACACAACCTTCGAGAATCAACATTATCCAAGGCTAATAGTTGGCAAAATGCACACAGTGACGTAAGGCAAGTACTACTTGACAACAGATATTTGAAGTTACTGATAAAAAGGACAAGTATGTAAACCTCCAATTTAGCATCAACAACTTTGTCAGCATACAAAAAATTATTTTCTAAGAAATATTGGAGCCCACCACTCGTCACTGTGTTGAATGCATCTCAAATCAAGTTTTGATGATGATTGCTCCTACAAATCAATATAATATTACTACACCTCCGCTTTTATGGCATAGGTTTCCAATCTCATTATATTCCTGACAGTCATCAAAGAGGGAACTTTCATAATCAAAAGTTGCTTCTTTAAAACCGTTAGGATCAACAACATAAAAATCATGCATCAGGCCTTTCAACACTGTCCAAATGCAAAACGGATACCATAAGACAGCAAAAGGAAAAGGAAAAAGTACCCAATATGAATACCGTAAAAACATTTTTGAAGTCTATTCCTCTGACAACCCCAAATTCAGTGTCCAACCTCCGTCTGAAATGTTTGTTAGAGCCTTTGGATTTGGTCTGTTTGTCCTTGCTATTTTGAGCTCTCTCCTTATTTTCATCAGTCGCAATTAAATAATCAAATAGGCCTGCATTAAATTCCTAAAGAAGGCAATGGATGAGAATAGTTTCAGGACATGATTAGTTGTGAATGGACATAGGAGATTTATGCTGACAGAGAAAGCTTGAAGAGAATGATAGAAATAGAAGAAAACAATAGCACACCTCAAGTATGTGAGATCGAGAATTTTGCGGCAGTTCAGCATTTAAGACAGCAGACTTTATTCCAAACTGTCTCAAAAGTTAATAGATCAGGATAAGGACATGTAACAACAAGAATTCTAACAAGACATTCAAGAAAAAAACGGTCATGTTTATAATAGTGAAAAACACAACTAATGTGCTATAGTAATTTGTTACTCGACCCATTTTATTATACCTGTTAAAGAAAGCAAAGTTAAAGCATATCTTTACTTATTCCATTGGTCTTGAAATATCCAAGGTAAATTGGTGATTCATAATCTCTTAAATTGTTGCATATATTCAAACAAAGTATTTAACCGACTACATTGATTACATAAATTTCTGCTGCACGTGGGCAATAAGATGAACTGGAAGTATGCGAGAGAAAGTCACATATAACAATAAAAAAAATATGGGCTTAAAAGTTACGTGGAAATTATGATTATGTGCAGGTCATGCAGAATCCAGCTTAACACTAGACCATTAATATTCGATACCTAGTGAAAAATTCAAAATAGACAAATAAAATAAGAGAGGTAGAGGGAAGAACCAACACAATTAAAAAACAAGGGCTAAGTAATTTTTAATCATATAAGCCAAGAGGAAGCTTGAAAATATATAAAAAATCATAGTCTTGTATGTTGTCAATCGATATTTTGATGTGCCTCAATGATTTTTAAAATGCTAAAGAACAATTTACAAGAAGGTAACAATGAAAGAGCAAATCTCCGTAGCTCTCCAAGAACACGTTTGTTTTTCAGTTTATCTCGAGCGTTATAAACTTGATGGATTTTCATATTTAAGTATATTACTTATATGCAAACAAAATTCACCGCAAGAATTATATCCATTCATCAAACATAAAAACTCAATTTTAAAAATTCTTAGACAGAGTTACAAGGGAAAAGATTTAACTGGAAGCACAAAATTGACTGACTCAAAATTTGAATAAGCTTTAAAGAAGATGAATAAAGATAAAACATTAGAAAGTTATAGGAGACATTAAAGCAATTAATTTAACAAATCTTTTTCTTTAAATCCTAAAAACAGAGACACCAAATTATTGGAGAAAAGCAACCTTCAAAAACTAGGGATATGTTCAAGATTATGGCAGTAATAGGAAATCAAACTTATGAGTCATGCATAAGTTTGATTTCCTATAACTGCCATAATCTTGAACATATCCTTAATCACATCAAAAGTATATTCAACTTGTTTTTCTTACAAATCTACTATGGAGGATACTTTATGTGTTTGGATAACAACTCAGAAAAAATATAAAGAGCATAATAAA
>NW_021319167.1:301965-305115 GCF_001605985.2 Dendrobium catenatum
ATGCACTTGTAAAGTAAATGCTTATAAATTCCATGTGATATCACATTTTTTGTTGCGTGAAACAACTAAGAATGCTTGAGATGTCATCTAACAGAAGCAATCTTGACAGCTCTGACTTTTCGTTACAAAATGAATTGAAAGTCCTTTCAATTGCATCAAGATGGTTGGCCAGTTGACTGTTGTAGAATACTATAATGAGTTAAATTCAATAATTATGGAGTTTGACTATCATAGGCCCAACGCAATGATGAGTCCAACAAATATTGGGAAGAAAATAAAATAATTCGTTGATGATCGTGTTTATATATTTCTTGTAGGCCTTGATCACAAATTTGGATCAAGTTGTCTCGTTTTGGCTACCATTCCTTTACCAAGCATGGAAGAAACCTACTCAATGGTACACCGTGAAGTCTAGAGACAACTTACAATGGGAACGAAATATCATTATGAGGTTCCAGCCCTTGCCATTCAAAAGAAAAAAACCAACGTCTCACTAAAATTTCATTCTAATCATTGTGTTTCAGAACAATCTTACAAAGACGATGTTTCGCATTGGAAAGGAAAGGGGAGCTATTTACTATTTCGAGGGGAGGTGGGAGATAAAACTAAGTGTGGACATGATTTTCAAGTAACAAAAAAGAACGTTAAATAGAGAATATACTTTTGTAGAATTGTCAGTTAGGTCAGCCATTTTTCCATTAATTAGAATGTTCATTTCCTCAACTGTTTCATAATTTTCTTTTTTCTGGTTTAAGGAGTGAAAATTACATTTATGTTAAAAACCTATTAACTTATAAAAACAAGCTTTAATAAAAGTTCCATACCTTTCCCACATTTTTATCTGAGTGAAAGACATTGATGTTGCATCCGAACCTAAAGAGAGGAGTGAAAAGGGCAATAAACCAATTCAAAAATGTGTTGCAAGGAGAAATAATGATGCTAGCTAGGGGTGTCAATTCAGGTCAACAGGTCAGATTCCGGTCTAACCTGAATTGACCCGCGCATGAACAGGTTGACCCAAACCGAACCCGATTTTACAAATGGATCGGAATTTTCAACCTGGACCCGACCCGCACAGGTTACAGGTTGACCCAACCCATGAACCCAATTAAGTTTCATTGTCCGTCTGAATCCATCGTTGAGGTCGAGTCAACTACTCAAGCACGACTCATGAGTGCGGCCTTACCGCTTGCAGTTCTGTCGACGAGCACGAGTCGGCAAGTGGGTCTTGGCATCTTGCCGTAGTAGCTAAGTCGTCGAGGTCAACTGGCAACTGGACAATGGTCAAGGCATCGAGCGCAAGTGGTCAAGTGTCTTGTAAGCCCGTGAGGTCGTGACTGTCATCCAATGATTAGACGTATGAGTTCGAGCAGGGCATTCCACATTTGTCGGTCTAGGCTAGGCCTGCTAGGGGCGTGGTGTGGTTTGGCATGCAGCGAAAAGTCGACGGTAGCAACTCTGCAGTCAAACGGGTCAATTCAGGTCAAACTTGGGTTGTCGAGGTTGACCCAAACCCGACCTGAAATATAAATGGGTCCAAAGATAAGACCCAAACCCGACCCGTTTCTTTATCGGGTCAACCCAAATTCGGGTTCAAGTCGAGTTTTAGGGTCGTGTCAAAAATTGACACACCTATGCTAGCATCACGCCCCCTCCAAAATTTAAAACCACTCTTAATAAAACTATCATACCATCGAATGACTCTTCTGAGATTAACTATGAGATACGTACTTCTTCACCTAAAACCTCAACTCCAAGAATTGATTATGTAATCTTGAATCCACAAAATGGGCAAGAAATATCGACTTTGTGATCAAAATAAGACTAAAAAGTTGGGTTCTCCAAATCACCTTCCAATGTTGCTTATCCTATATTTTGATTTTGTCTCTTATCATCATTTTTCTAAGACTCGACCTAAAATTTTCCCTCTACTTATCTTATGTGAATACTCTTAGTCATTAATAGGAAGCCCTTGAATATCCTAAGTGGAAATCTCTATGGTAGATGAAAGCTCTCTAGAACTCTAGTTGGGAGATGGTCGAAGTACCTCCCCAAAAGAAG
Organism: Dendrobium catenatum; assembly: GCF_001605985.2. Taxonomy (NCBI): domain Eukaryota; kingdom Viridiplantae; phylum Streptophyta; class Magnoliopsida; order Asparagales; family Orchidaceae; genus Dendrobium; species Dendrobium catenatum. The sequence continues at coordinate 304,027 of NW_021319167.1, forward strand.
ACAATGAGTTGTAAGTGGACTTTGAAAATAAAAGGTTTATGGAACCATTGGCTAATACAAGGCCATATTGATTGCCAAAAGTTACACCTAAACCTATGAAATAGACTATCAAGAGATCTTTGCTTCTAAGCCCAAGATGAATATTGGTGGTCATAAAATTTCTTTTGATTAATCCAAACTGGCCATTAAGATAGTTTGGTGTAAGGAATACATTCCTACATAGTGATATATTGGAAGAAACATATGAATCCTCCACCTAGATTTACACCATAACGTAAAGTATGCAAAATGAAGAAAGCCTTAAGTAAGCTAAAAAAATACCAAGAACATATTTGGAGGACCAAACTACATAATGAGAGAATATGGTTTTAAACAAGCCTTGGCAAACCACACTATGTCTTATAAAAGAATTTTTATAAGTTCATGGCATAATTTTCACAATTAGCAACTCCGGTGAGATAAAGAAGCGCTAGAACTATCTAGTTAAAGAATTTGAAACAAAGGACATGGAAACTCTAAGATACTTCTTGGGCATTGAATTGTCTAGGTCCAAGTAACAAGTATTTCTCTCGACAAAAGTATACATTAGATCTCTTGGCTGAAACTAGATACTATGCATGTGAACATATAGATACTCAGTTATATAGATTATGACATAATTGGATCCATATTAGATAAGGATGTATACCATAATGTGTATCATTTGTAGGAAAAGCAATTAGATAACTCAAAGAAGTAACAAGCAAAATGAAGAATCACCGATTAGCACATAAGCTGAATATCATGCTCTTCATCATGCAACTATTGTAGTACATGGTTAATAATCCTCTAAAATGAACTTAGATATAGTTCAAAGGAACCAAAGATACTTTTTTTATGATAACATAATAGCTTTTGAAATTGCAAATAATCCAATACAACAAGATCAAGCAAAGCATATTGAGGTTAACAAGAACAAGTTTAAAGATAACCTAGACTCCGAAAGGGAAAGATTCCTTACATTAAGAGTGCAGATTAGCTACCTAACATCATGACTCATGGTGTTTCTAGTGGTCCATTATAAACTATACTATCCAAGTTAAGCATGTG
>NW_021319167.1:305215-321624 GCF_001605985.2 Dendrobium catenatum
CAAATTATTACACCTCTTACTGCCTTAGACCACTATTTTGTTAGTTTTTTATCTAGAAATGCTTCTCTTGGGCATAGGAACAGATAAAATTTCAAACATAATGATACCTAGTTATATTTGATCTGAATGAAGAGACTATAAGTCTCTTCAAAGTTGTTCTTGTCAATATGTCGGATGAAGCTCTAATGTATCAAAAATGAACGAATGATGTTGTTATCGATAATATGGTATTGTTAAATCATAAATTAAAGATATAATCAATGCCCAAGCTAGATTGAATCGATGTAGGCCAAACGGAATAGCCTGAGCAATGCCCACTCAATTTTATTTTGCACTTTCTAATTAAGAGATAGATTGAATATGATGTTCATTTTCAGTAGGCATGCTAAAATTTGAAAACTAGTGTAATTGACTTAACCATATTCAAATGTAAAAAAAAGCTAAATTCAATTCATTTGAAAAATAAAAAATAAAAACTACAATTACTCTCAAGAAGACTCTATAATTCCATTGATTATATTTGTTGCTGGCTAACAAAGTACGTGTTGTTGCTAACTTGTTGCACGTCAATGATGTACGTGATGTTATGTGTTGTCAATGGCCTTTCGCTCCACAATGACAGCATTATTCACAAAGGAAATGTCACTCATAAATAGTATGTTGACTTATAAAGTTACAACAATTTACATAATGTTTCTTGCCAACAACATTCATGACCCTGCTCACCAATGACATATGTGATGCTTCTTATAATGATGATGATGATGTTCCATAGCCACTCAGCAAAGCACTTGACTCTGCTTGGTGACAATGACATCTAGTGCCACTTGTTGATTTTGCAAAATGTTACCACTCATAGCTGCAAACTAGAGCTACCACAGACAACGAGACATTATTTGTAGATGTCTTTGCTGCTTATGTTGAAGCAACACATAGATGTCATCATTTATGGTGATGCTGTCTAGATGTGTCATCAATCCTAGATTACCTACTTATATTGCAACTCCAATCAATATATTAGACCGCCATCACAAGCAACCTTGGTATCATATTAACATTCCTCCAACAGCTCAAAAGGAGATCAAACTTTGTACCCATTTATACGGATAACATAGTTTTAGTCTTTTAGATCTAGGAAAGCAATGTGGTTTTCCCCTCCAAGGTTTTCCATGAAAAAATTATTGCCTATCAAATTGTATTTGTTAAAAATTATAGAGCTAAGAGAAACATATGATACACTCTCTCGCTTATTCTGTATTTCCTCAGTATAAAATATTTATGAATATTATCTATTTCACACATAAATGAAAGCTATATTTTGTCACCAAAATCAATTTTGTTTTATTCTCCAGGAATAAGTTCATAAATAGAGTACATTAGTATAAATTTAAGCACGATAACATCCAAGATTAGTATGCAAATAAGGTAATATATTAAAATTTCCTTCATGTTTGCCCTCTCCAAGGAAAAAAATGTAGATCTTATTAAATTTGATGCAAAGTTCACATAGTTTTTTTTTTTTTTTTTTTGTAACCAAGATAATTATGCAAACTAATCTTAATTTGTCTCTTCCCCCCATAAACCTCATGAAAATGTTAGGATCTCATTTGGGCAGTACATGGTACTAACAAGCTTCGTGCATAGCATCAGGGCGGAGCCAGAACTTTTTTTTAATTGGGGGCCATCAAAATTAGTTGCTTTTCATTGAAATTACTCTCAAAATATCATTTTCTTTTATATGTGACCGAAATCATGAGATATGCTTTTAAATAAAAAAAATTATAAAAAAATAACAACCAAATTATATTTGAACCCGTTAAAAGAATAGGTATATCACTCTATTTTTATTATTCATTAAAAATTATATTTTTCATACAATGCTAAATGAATTAAGTTCAAATAAATTAATTTTATATTTAGGATATTTTAATTTGAATTAATTAAATAAGTCTTTAATTTTAAAAATATTTAAATTATAAGATAATATCTACCTATCTAAATTAATTGTAACTTAAATTAATTTGATATATATGATTCACATTGTTTTAAAGAAAAATTAATAAAATAATAAAAATTATAAGCTAACCTATTAAATTATTAATTTACTCACTAAGATTTATTAAAAAATTTTATTAGTTAATTAACTTATTGCAAAATAATTCAACCAAACCCAAGAAGTGAAGAAAGAAGATAGCAGCTATATCTACCGACTCTACTTTCCAAAAAAAAAAAAAACCTATAGGACGAAACCTTGCACCTTGGGCAGATAAAAGTAGAAGAGAGAGACAGAGAGCAAGCAAAAGAGGGGGAAATAAGAAAGGGAGAGACCACAGAAATTTCAACCAATATCAAAGTCATGTGAAAAAATTGAAAAGAGGCGGAGGCGGAGCGAGCAGAGGAGGGATTAGTTTTAGAAATTTATCCAAATATCGTTATATATTAATTATTATATTAATATACTTTAAAATGGGCTGATTATACTTCGTTGGGTAACCAGTGGGGCCCGTGCCCCAGGGCCCCACTGATAGATCCGCTTCTCCATCCCTGCATAGCATCAACCAATGTGATCATTTTTCAGTGGTTGGAAAGGTAGTGTTGACTTTGGAGATGATGCAAGGAAGATGGAGAAAGATGAAGAGATGTTAGGGACATAAGTATACGCCTTAAAATGAAGTAATTAGTTTCCAATTAATCCTTATTTGTAAACGACATGAAAACATATGGAGGTTGCACATGAAACTTCAAAGCAAATGTACTTTTTCAAAAAAAAAAAAGGGGGGACAAAAATGACTTCTTTTTTTTAACTAAAAATTAAATTTTTGGAATGACTTAGAAGAATTAATACAAAAGATACCTCTTGAAGAAAGAGTTTTGATTGGAGGAGATTTAAATGGACATGTTGGTAGAGAAGGTGATTGAATTTATTAAAAGCCATTCCATGGTGGTCATAAGATTTTGGACGACGATGAAGGTGGCAAGCGACCATATTGGACTTTTTGTTTAGCTTATGATTTTTTCAATTGTTAATACTTATTAAGAAAAGAAATGAGCTTCTCATCATTATAAAATGGATATGTAAAACACAGATTTGCTATTTCTTATTAGAAAACTAAATCGTTTAGATTTGGCAAAGATTGTAAAGTTATTCCGAGTGAAAATTTATGTTACCCAACATCGATTATTAGTTTTGGACTTTAAGGATAAAGGGGCAATAATAAAAATAAAGTATAAACAATTTTCTAGATTAGATGAGGGCATTTAAAGAAATATAACAAAAATATTTTGGAATAGATCCTTAAGATTTTGTCTGTGCATGATGATGTCTAATATTATGTGGGAAAAAAGTGGCTACTGATATTAAGAATATTTGGCAAAAAGATATCTTGGAGTATCCAAAGGGAAAAGCTCATAATTAGTAAAGTAGTTTGGTGGTGGAATCCAAATGTACAAGAAAGATTAAAAATAAGAAGCTTTGTTATAAAAATTGGTTTAATTTTAACAATCTGATAATTGGGAAATATTAAAGTGGCTCGTAAGGATGCTAAGAAAGGCAATTATGCGATGCAAAGAATTAGCTTTAGTGATTTATAATAATACGATTAGATACTAAGAGTGAGAAAGATATATGCTATAGTTAGTCAAAAAAGAGATAGGAGTAGTAAGGATTTAGTTCAATGAAAGTGTTTAAGATGAAGATAAAAAATACTTTTATTAGAAGATGATATTCAACAAAGATGGCATTTTGAGTATTTTTTTGCTAAAACTTTTTAATGAAGAAATGGTGAATATAAGATTGACCTATAATGACCTTACACCCTAAATGAAAATAAAGATTTCTGTTTTTATGGCGTATTAGTAAACTGAAGTTAGAGAGGCTTTAAAGAAAATGAAGGTTGGAAAAGCTGTGGACTAATGATTTCCAATAGCAAGGTGTGGAAATGCTTAGGAGATGAAGGATTTCATGGCTTACTTAAACTTTTTATACTATTTTTGAAGACTAAAAGAATGCCAGATGAGTGGAAAATATGTGTGTTAATTCCTATTTTTAAAGAATAAAGGTGATGCCCAAGATTTGTGCGAACTATAGAGGTATTAAGTTTAATGTGTCATACTTTTTAAAACTTTGGGACGATTATGGAGCATAGGTTGCGGCGCCTTCATGCATGATACTAATGTTTCTCATACAATTTGGATTTCATGCCGGGTAGGCGACTATGGAAGCCATACATTTATTTAAGAGTTTGATTGGTGAAATTATAGAGAAAATAAGGAGGATCTGCATATATATTTATGATTTAGAAAAAGCATATGACATAAAGTTCCAAGAGAAGTGCTATGGAGAGTTCTGAAAAGAAAGGAGTCAATAATGCTTAATTCAAAATCTTTAAAGATATGCTATGCATGGAGCTATTACTTGTGTTCAAACACCAAGGTGATTGACCAAGTATTTCTCCTATTTCGGTTGGTTAATTGCAAGGATCAGCCTTAAGGCCCATATCTTTTTTGCTTTAGTCATGGATGTTCTCACTAGACATTTGCAAGAGGATTGACTTGGGTTATTCTTTTTAGACTGGATGGATATTCTTCTTGTTGATAATGACTAGAGAGGGCGTTTGAAGGTAAACTGAATTATGGAGGTCAACCTTAGAGTCTTAAAGGTTTCGCTGAGTAGATCTAAAACGGAATTATATGGGTGTATTTTAGCATAGTAATAAACCTTTAGTGAGGGGCAATTGTGACCTTTGGGCGATCAAGTCATTAATTAAGAGTACACGTTTTATATATCTGGAATCTATTTGTTCAGATTGATTGGTGGAAATAGATGGTGATATTATCAGCAGAATTCAAGTTTGGATGTGAAGTGGAGGAATGCATCGGGCTTGTTTGTGATTATGAAATGTATTCCTCAAACCTTAAGGGAAAATGCTATAAGGGTAGTGAGGCCTACAATGCTTTATGGTGACCAAATGGTTGGCCATTAAAAGAGAAGCATAATTACTTAAGTTTAGTGTGGCAAAGATGAGGTATGCTCAGGTGGATGAGTGCTTTTAACCCTTAGAGATAGGATACAAAATGAGCATATCGTGAAAAGGTTGGAGTAGCTCCAGTAGAAATAGATTAGAGAGAGTCGCTTAGATGGTTTTGCCGGGTCCACATTAAAAACGCCGGCCTCCGATGACACCGCGTTAAGAGAGTAGATGGTATTAGATTTGACTTATGTTAAGAAAGGTAGGGGTAGACCTAAAAAGACTTGGTTGCAAAATATTAAGAATGACATTTCTTTATTAGATTCTTAAAACGATGAATCTGACTTTTTAATTAGGATCACAATGGAGAAAAAAGGATTCATGTAGCGCCCCCACGTAGTGGGACATAAAGGCTATTGGATGTTGTTGTTTGTTGGTTTTGTATGAGGATACTCGAAATGCAAAAACCCTCCCTAGATGCATATGATATTAAAGAATCAACTTACATATAAAATATTGGCCACAAATGAAAAGATATATTGATAAAAACAACAAAGAAGCATATTTCCATCTACTGAAAGTTGTTTACATATATAGTACCAGCATTGGTTATTTACCTTTAAGATATAGAACTAATAAGGTAATGCAAAAACAATAATCGACATAAGATGTTAAATAGAACATGTAATGTGTTGCTAGCAATATATTTAACAAAAAGCCAAACCTTGATGTGGCAGACATCAGGAAGACATTGCATAGCCTTTGGGACATGAGGGACAAGATTCTTCCAAGTCATCTCATAATTCCCATGTGACCAAAAGAAGGGCTGCCTGTATATTTCAATAGAGAATCAATACATATACAAAATATAATAAAGTAAAACACATGGGATATATATTCAGAAGTGTTATTGATTGGCCAAAAAATAGGCTTACAATTGAAATCATATATCATCAAAAAAGAGAAGAATTCATGTTTGGTAAGTGTCACGTGTGTTTAGTTAAGTTACCATAAGTATATCAACTTAAATTTCAATGCTTACAACTAATTTCAATGCTTATACCAAAGTAAAAGAAAAGTTAATAACATGTTATAATGTTAATCGTATGGAGGAGACTAAGTTCATTTAGTATTGATGCAAATTCAGAAGTTTGAAATATAAATTTTGAGAAGAGATGGATGGACTATTATAACAAGTTAACAACCCAAGGAGAACAGGATAATTATTTGTGATGCATTATTTAGGTGCCAATAGGACAAGTTATGGAATCATACACTGATAAGTATGTGATAAGATATAGAAATATAATTATAAAAGTTATTATTGATTCTACATTCGTATATGATCTAGCAATAGTGATTGTGTTATTCAATAAATAAATAGATAATGAAATTACTCATAAAAATATATCTACTCAACCATATATAAATGACTATCTACTAAGAAAGAAAGAAAATCCTATTGTAAAAATCCTAAGCTTAAAAGGAGAAAGCTTAAACAAACAACACTAAATGGCAATTATAGATGAACAAGAATGATATAAAAGGAAAAAAATGGTTGAAGTCTTAAGGCCAAACGATAAGACAATGGGATTTAAAATTACAATGATTAGCAATGATAAAAGAAAAAAAATAACTAAAAGTTGAATCAAACTTTATGTGGGATAAAATGGCTACTTGAGTTAAGAGGAGCAGCTTGATTATAAATTGCCTTCAAGGAAAGCGAGATTTTTATTGCGTAGCATTCAGAAAGTGCGGAAAAAGCCCTATTTATAAAAAAGAAGATATGTTCTGAGAATTTTAGAAATTATAATATTATTAGACATAGTTTATAAGTTTTGAACCCATGCCTTCTTAAATATAAAGCGAAGAAAAGTAAGCAAAAAAGAACGAGACAGTGACGGTAGTAAGAAAAACAAAAGCTATAAAATCTTCTCGGCGATTTATATCGAACTAGCGGTAATATAAGATTAAAAGTGCTCATATATGCCTATAAAACAACAATGACAAGGAGAAAATGTATTTTGAAAATTAATAACCAAATGAAAAACTTTGAATTTGCATATAAAAAAGGGCAACTTCAACCTCATGACTTGCCTATAGACGTTATAACTAACGTAGGGCTTCAAACTTGGCAACAACATACGTTAATTTTATGGATAAAAAGGACAATGAACATGATATGCATTTTACAAAACATAGCATAAAGAAGCAAATCAGGAAGGATAGCATACCTCATCCAAAATTAACATGTAAAGTGAATCCTAATGCTCATGAAACCTGCAATAAATTCCCTTAGAACAAGGCAAGGTTGAGATGACATGCTGGAGTTGATACGATTGAACTCTGGAAGGTCCATCGATAGTGCAACATCTGATGATGCCAATGCACAATCAAATTACACAAAAGATGCAAATAGCATCCCAATTCCTAATAATTCCACACGAATATCAATATCAATTCACTAGTTGCTAATAAAATATAGGACAACTGCCATGTCCACTACTGATCATGTTCGCTCAAGAGATTGCACAACCCCCATTGCAACTGGACCCTGCATGCGTCGAGGAGAAGAAAGGGCTTCGGCTGTGAACCTAAAGAAGGAATTAAGCCATTATCCCATCATAAGCGAAAGCGTTTAAAATCTTGAAGCCCATCAAGAAAGACAGTGCAAACACTGGCCACAGAGCTCACCGTGAGGCAGAACAGTATCAATGCGCTAGGACCCGGACTTTTCTTGGTCCAACTACTCTCGAAAAAAGCTTCTGAAGACAGTGCGCAAGAAGATAGGCCAAATGTCCTTACCCGAGCAGTCTTTGCCCTGCAACAACATCTTTGCCCTCTATTTTGATGGTTTTTTCTCCACAGAATCCAATGAAGAGCGAACAATAAAAAAATAGCAACAAATTATATGTTATATTCTGGAGAGAGATAGAAAAGACTAACTAGAATCAAAAGGGATCGGCCTCCGCCTTGGATGGGGTGGGCTTTTGTGATGCTTTTTCTTTGAGATGAGCTTTCGGAGCAATCGCGGGGTCCAGACTAGATTCCTCAAAAAGCTCAAGTCTCCACTCCACTTCAACCTGCCTCTTCTGCATTGCAAGGGTTCGCCATGGCTGCGGGGTTCGCGCCTATCTTTTGCTTGTTGATGGCTTAGGTTGTAAAGGAGAGCTAGCCCTAGCGCTCTGCAGCAGTTTACCTTTTCTCGCGAGAGTAAACTTTAGGAGCCGTTCGAGTATCGGATTTACGGGGCGGGATTTAAGTCGGATTTACGCTAAATCAGCTCAAGGGCCAAACGGCGTTTTGTCCGTCCACTGTTGCTCGCCCTGCGGTGTTAGTTAGTGCGCTGGGAGTTGAGTTAAATCACGGCCGAGGTAAATCCCGCGTCTTAAAGCTTTCTTTTTTTTTTTTTGATATTATACCTGGCAAAGACCCAATTTTTTTTTTTTTAAGTAATCTATACTAAAAAACTACTTTTTTACACAATTTTAAAAATTTATTTTCTCTGCATCAGTTTTAAAAGAAATAAAAACTGAATGTTAAGGGCTGCAGGGCTTCTACTCTTATTCCTTCTTTGTACTATTATTGCTGCAGTCCTTCTCCTTCTGTCGATCGCCGGGCAAATGGTGTTCGAGTCGTCTCGTTTATACCATGTTCCTATACTTCGTTTTATTCTTCTTCTTGCCGCCGATGACGTACTTCTGCTGGTGCCGGACAAGCAGGTTCGTTCAGGCGCCGCATTGAGGAAAGCCTTGACACTCAGATCTCGGGGGGCTTTTTCGCCCCATCAGCTTTGGAGTGGCGCGGTTGGTCATGTGAGCGGAGATAAAGTTGCAGATAATGCTGATATTTGCCGGGGAGCGGTGTGCTTTCTTGAAGTGTAGTCCTTAATGCTTTTACCATCGATTACTATGTGTCATTGTGAATTCGGCTCCAGTCTTGTTTTCAGAGGAGGATTTGTGGTTAGGCAGGTTGCATCAATTCGGGGTCAATGGGTTCGAAACCCGGAACTGGACCCGCACTGTTCGGGTCAACCCGAACCTCGTCATCACATCGGTGGCGCGCTCAGCGATTTAAAAAATGGGTTAGGTTCCGACCCGAACCCGACCCGATTCGGATCCGCGTGTCAACCCGACCCGCACAACGAAGACTGACACGGAATTTGACCCCAAAATGCTAATTGTTGGAGGTCATCCAAGCGTCTTAAAAAATCGGGGTCAATCTTCGCTTCTTTCGGGTCAAAATCGGGTACAAACAAATGGAGCAAAGCGTCGGACATTTTCAGGTACAAATATGCAGTTTTCGTGTCACTTTCGGTCAATTTCTGTGGTATTTCCGCTGTCAACCTGAACCTGACCCGATTTTTTAAAACGGGTTGATTTCCTTACAAACCGAACCCGGGGACCCGATTCGGGTTTTGGGCTTACCCGAACCCCGGATTTTTTTCGGGTCGGTCCTTACGGATCAGTGTTCTGTTCTGTCAATAAAAGTAATGACCACCTTAATTGGTGTTGGTTGAGCCCAATTGATCTGAGTCACTTAGGCCAATGGCCTGTGACACGTCTCTGGCGATGTTGTTCGTTCCTTTCGGCATGTCCGATTTGCCTGATGCTTACGTTGGCACAGATGGCTGTGGTTTCAATGTGATGTAACGAGGTTGTGGGATGGCCTATCAAATGAGAGAGGATTATGGTGGTTCCCCAGCATTTTGGGTTACTTGGCCACCTGTTCTTAAGCGCGTGACAGCGCCTTGTCCTAAAAGTATGGAGACCCGTTTTTACTATGCCAATAACTCTTTGTGTCTAGGGAGAGATTTTGCAATATCACCTTTCTAGGGATAGTGTGGTGTTGCATGGTGAGCAGCTACTTGATAACAACTCAGATGATGATGGAAGTTTCTATGGGGAGGATTTGGATTCTCAAGAAAATTACGACTCGAGTATCATTCAAATTGATGAAGAGAGTTTTAGTAAAAAGAGTGGAAAAAGTAAAAAAGCTGAAGTCCAATAAGAAATGATGTTTTTCTTGGTTTTGCTTTCGGTTTGGCTTGGCTTGGCTTGGCTAGTGGAGGACTATGATGAGGCCCCTAGGATGGCCTGGGCTTGGATGCATAAATCACATTTCAAATAAGTAAAAAAGCTGAAGTCCACTATTGGATGGCCCAAGTCTGGCAACCAGGTGGCGGCCTGAGTCCGCTCTTGCTCTTCTCTTTCTCTTTTTGGATTTTTTAGTTTGTGTGTTATTTAGACTGTTTTTTGTCAGTTTCTTACTATGACCTCTTTGCTTTGGGTCATTACTGTACTTTTTTTATTTTAATGGAATTTCCTTAAAAAAAAGTAGCAACAATTGTTTACAATAAATACATTTTATAATTAAAAACTAATAAATCTATTTTATAATATTAATACAAAATTATAATAATTATTGAGGGCTTAATTATGATTTAAAAGATTGAGTGTTGTTTACTTGTGTTATTTATAAATTAATAAATTTTAATTATTGATATGGATGGTGAAATTAAATCAATACAAATATGCCTTTATGTGAAAACTTTTGATTTTAAATTAATTTTTAGTTCGATATTAAATTTATTTGTAGTAATTGTAATTTTTTGTGCATAAATCACATTTCAAATAATTACCTTAAATCCTAAATTATATTGCCAAACAATTTAGCAGGATTTAACATATATCTTGCCAAATAACTTTCAGGATTTAATGTACTTAGGACTTATTAAATTTAAATTTATAAGATTTACTAAATCTTACTTGTATTTAAATAAACCCCGAATTTTTCTCTCAAAAATTGGACTCCAAAGACCCTATATCATTATGGGGAAGTAGGATTTTAACTTGATTTAAAGTCTATCCTGTCAAACAACAAAAAAGACACCTTAAATTACACATGAATATTAAATAACATTTATACCAAGCTTGTGGATGTCGAACTGGAAAAAAAAAATTTCAAAATTCAAAAAAATATTCAAAATTCAATGGTTCGACCAGCTAGATCGAATGACATAATATATATTAAAATTATTTAAATAAAAAAATAAATAATATAATAATTATTATACAATGAATAAATTTATAATTAAAAAAATTAGTTTACATATAAACTTATAAATTTAATATAAATTATTATTAATTTATGTTATACATTTACTTTTTTAAATAAAATTTATAATCTAGCAATGATGATTTGCTTTTTAACACACTAGGAGACTAATGTAGAGCCAAGGTAAGTATAATAACCCATGATAGAGCATCCATCATATTTATCAACAGCCTAATCAGAGTCAGAGTATGCATGTGTTAACATAAAAAATTGACTGCAAACAGGATAGCAAGTCTGGTGATTGTCAGGCTGAGAATAAAATTCAGAATCAGTTGTACATGTAATTGACAGAAGTTTGGTTGGTAAGGGAGTAGGAACGAATTTGCAATCTTTCATTCCAGCTTTACTGAGCAATTCTGCAGTGTACCTAGCTTGATTCAAGTGGAGACCCACTGCTTTAGAAAGCACTTGAATGCCTAAAAAACAGCTAACTGGACCAAGATTTCTCATAAGAATATGTGAATGGCTGTAAATGAATCGAATTGAGCCGAGGTTAGGCATGTTGCGTTCAGGTAATGAACGAGCTCGGTTAAGTTTAAGCTTGTCAAGAAGGGTAGGCACCTGTAAGAAGGGTATCAACCCAAAAAATAGTAGGTAAGTAAGCATCAATAAGAAGTGCTATAATTGGTTCTAGTAAGTGATGATGTTTACGCTCGGCAAACCCTTTTTGTTAGGGAGAGTAAGGACAAGTTGTTTGATGCATTATACCACATTGTTGTTGTTTGGATTGAAAAATGTTGTTTATGTATTCACCACCACCATCTGAACAAAGTATTTTAATAGATGATTGAAATTGTTTTTCCATGAGAGATTTGAAATGAAAAAAATATATAGAACTAATCTCATATTTGGAATGAAGAGAGTACACCGAACAATATCGTGAAAAATCATCAACAAATAGTAGGTAATATTTATAAGATTGAAACAACAAAATTTGGGGATGACCCCTATACATAGTGTGAATCATTTCTAAACAGTGAGTACTTTTGGTTACATATAAAGAAAAAATGGTAAATGGTGATATTTTTTGTAGCATGGGATACGGAAAACAAATGTGATAGAGTGATAGATGACTGTGAAAGGTAAAATAGCTGAAAAAAATCCATTAAGTGGAGTAAGCTTTGGTGTTTGTAAGCCTCTTAATGCCAAAGATTTAAGGTAGAGGGTTGTGGTACGAAGAGCTTGAAGGGACATTGCAGAGACTGCTGAGATGTAGACAGTTTAATGGGGTAGAGCCTGTGAAGACTGGGACCTTGGAGGAGATTCCGGCGAGTCAAGGAATCCTTACTAGTAAAACCATGAGTATAAAAAATGGCATAACAAGGGTTGTGAACAGTTAATTTATGAATGGAAAGAAGATTATGCGAGAGTTGAGGAACATGAAGAATGTTACAGAGTAGAAGCTTACAGGATGGGGTAGTCAGAATACTGGAGCCGGAGTGTGCTATGAGAATCATTTGATTATTACTAATTTGGACTTGAGCAAATCTTGTGTAAGGCCAGGTGTTTGAAGGGTTGATGTGGAAGATGTAAGGTGTGAAGATGCTCCAGTGTCAAGGAACCAATCAACATTGGATGAAGTGTCTGAAGCAATATATACCTGATAGTTTGGCTAAAAGTTTAAATCAGCTCGATGTCAGCTTTGAGAGGTAGAGTGTCCTAATTTACAGCATACCTGAATTGAAAGGAGACGTTGAGCAACGACCTCCAAAGCCGGAAGTGGGAGAGTGAATCTCATGTAAAGTAGGAGAGCGTTTGCAAGTAGGGAAACCACGGACCATGAGCTCAACACGCACAACACCAAGTGCTAAGGTGATTTAGCGGCAGTAGGGGTGGGAAGTCACGACTGAGTTGTAACTATATTTAGTTCTCACTGCATAAAAGGACATATAAATCATCCATGCTTATAGGATGCAATTTTATACAAATAGCTATTTTGAAAGCATGATATGAAGCTAGTAAATCATTCTGCATGCATAAGATGATGTCTTCAGCAACAATCGTAGTGCTAGCAACTATAATATATATCATCAACCTTTTGCTTTACTTCAGACAGATACTGAACCATAGATTTTTCCTTCATTTGAAGATGTAGTTCATTCTTTAGCTGAAGAATACGAAAATGGTTGGTGGATTGTAGTTGATGCTCAATAGTGAGCCAAATGTCACAACATGAGTCAAGATTGAGATGATAAGGTAATAAAGAGCAGTGAATGGTTAAATAGAAAGTTGCTGCCAAATTTTGATTTATAAGAGTCCAGATAAGGAATTGAGGATTAGTGGTAATGGTATTATTAGATGATATAAGTTGTTTGACTGGTTTGATAGTAGATCCATCAAGATAACCTTCAAATCCATTGGCACAAAACAATTTTAAAATTTGCGATTTCCAAATATAATGATTGTCTGTAGTAAGTTAGACACTCATTACATTTTTATATTGACCATGAGAAACTTGAGTTTAGGGGGAATAGGAATGTCATGCAACATTTGGGATGAATCCGCTGGGTGAAATATGGAAGACTCATTGGTTGTCATGAGAGAGAGTATGTGAACCTGAGAGAAATAGGGGAGAAAAAGACTAGAACACTAGGCAAGTGGCTGTTTTAGCTTCCGAATATCCTAATGTTTTTTGAATGAAGATAGCTTTAGCTGGGAAGGGGCGGTTATGCAATTATAATACATATTTAATAAGAACTACAACATAGCTATTTTCTTTATGTGCAAAAAATAACGTTCATCTCCTTCCATAAAATATTTATTAGCAACAATTTAAAAGTATATTTCTAAGGCACTCTATTACAATATAAAGACTGGATAACAAATAGGAAGTTATAAGGAGTGACGATTGAGATTACTAGGAATGACAGTAAGAGCCAACACTTGAGTGAGAAAAAACTATGAATGAGCAGGAATTGTACAAAGAAAGTGGAAAAAGGTAAGACCCGTTGTGGAATCATAAGTGCAGTATTTATCATTCAGTAGCCATCTCTTTATTTAACTCCATTTGTGTTCTGTGTGCTCTATTATATATGAGGTAGCAATAGATAATATCTTTACTGTCTTTTAAGGGCAGGGCTATTAGGGATCTTTTATGTGTTTTTTGTTGACACGACGTGGCCGGAAGGTTTTGTAATTCTATAATTTGGGTAGAGGAATTTTGGCAACTGCTCCATAAAGTTTCTGTTGCTTAAGAGATTGAACTGGTGATTTTGTTTGTCTCTTCTTGTGTCATCTCAGACGTAGAGTTTTGTAATACAATGAATATTGACGAAGCTTTATCTGCTCATTCTTTATTTGTTTTTTTGGTTAGTGCCTGAAAGGTGTTATGTTGATGAATATTCTCGCATCGTCAGACGTCATCTATTTGCTTGCTGCAGTATTGATTTAGCTTAGGCGGCTTTGTTCTTTGTGATTTTGAAATGTATTTAATTCCAGAGTGAATTCTTTCTGTAAATCAGAATTAAATCAGAACGATTCTAAGAAATTTGTTTTTTTTTTGGGTTGATACAATAATATTAGTATAGTTAGCCAATAAATGAACACTTGTTTTGGCACTATTCCATAATTTCTTATTTCTTTCAGCTATCAAGATAGCTTTTTCTCAATTGGTAAAATTTTGAACATCTTTTAGACAACAAAATCATTTATTTGGATGACATGAATAATTTGATTCTCATTATGTCAATCAACGATATAAATGACACGTCTAATTAAACCTTAATCATACAAATATCATCTGATTCCAACTGCACTGTGATGAGTTTGCGGCATTGAATTGCTTAATTGCCTGTTGAATCTAAGCCTTTCAATGAAAATAAATGTTCACTGCTTTAAATTATCTAATTTTTTAACTGCAGTAGAACATTATTATTATTTTTTAAATTTCAGCAAATTTCTTCTCGACAATATATTTGGCTTGCAATGACCATGCTGCTGTTGCAATCTTCATTTTAAAACTAAAACTCTCTTCTCTCAGTCGTCTCTCTCCGAAGTCTCTGCGTCATCTCTCTCCTCTCTCTCCTCTCTCTCTCTACGAGTTAAATTCAAGGCTAAGAAGCCTAAGAGTTATTTTTTGGATATCTACTTTTTCAATTTCTTTTTTTGACTATTCTTATATTAGACGGAATACTTCTGTTTTAAACTTGGGTTAAATTTTCCTATCAAATTAATCTTAAATTGACGGAGCCATTATATATTTCTGGGGCTTAGATAAACCTGAGAGCTGTAGTCCTTGGAGAGTATCTCTAAAGTTAGACTATTCATTTTGTTGTTGATTTGTTTAAAATGGATATTGACTTGGATGCATGACATTTATCTAGATTTAGGAGAATACTTTACCTATATTCAATTTATACTTATATCATATCATCATACATTAAGGAGTAATTCCATTGAAATGGACTGCTATTTTATCTGTGGACTGTAGTCCCATGCATCCCTAAAATGTGCTTTGGTCGGATTAATCTTGATGTTTTGATCAAGATCCATGCTTCTGTAATCCCCCTGCATCAAGAATGGAGAGTTGGTGATCCTAATAGCTCCTAAATCGTCCTGTTACATTATGCTTTGTGAAGATATTTCCATCCAATCGTCTCAAAGCCATCACAGAGAATCAATGGTCTGATTTGTTTATAATTATTATTCAAATTATTTTTATTAAATTAAACTATCACAAAACGAGCTTTAAATTGAACCGAGCAGTTGAGTAGCTTCGTCGAATGCTTGATCGCTTGGAGTCCTAATGGAATGCTGAAAAACTTGAGAGAAAATTCATAGAAGGTAGTGCCTGTAAACGATGGTGTCCAAAGAGGATCTCCTCTCTTTACTTGAAAGGAAATTAAAATTAAGTAAAAGTAGTCAAAAGTAATGATAATATCCATCCTTTTTAACGTACTTTGTAAGAACATAAGCCTAAAAGTTTGTAAGAACATAAAGCAGCCCAACTAAAGAACAACGTTACTATTAGCAAACACATCCTGCTGCCAAACATCATGAGTAATGGACTGCTCAGCTCGAATCATGTTCCATGCTGGAACATTTATCCATTAATGACTGGCTTCTCATTTAGTGGATTCAAAAACATTCACGTGTGTTGTGAGATGACAAAGTTCCACTTTATAATCATAGCAACTTCTATTATTTTTAATATAGTTAAGTTCTATTTCAAATGGAGGAAGAGCATCAATATTACCTCCACTTACAACTTAATTTGTTTTTTATCGCAAAGTCACCTTGTAGGAGAGTATTGCTTGCTATGATGTTATCAACATCGTATCAAGTAATGTCCGAAGTTAGTTATTGCAGTGTTACAATAAAAGTTTG
>NW_021319168.1:0-10938 GCF_001605985.2 Dendrobium catenatum
CTCTTTTAGGTTTTCTTGAACCCCACTTGAACTATTTCTCCAATGGTGCATGGACAAACTAAAGTTTATCCGCGCTCGAGCTAACTTCACTTAAGGTCGTCCGTTCCTCCAAATCGAAATCAGAGCAATTGAATCTTAGTAAGTAGTCCTATATAGCCTTAACATCTTCAACATACCTAATTTGGTGGCATCCAAACTCCATGCTAAACTTAACATTAGCCCTATTTATCCTTTATGTTATAAAGAATAGTTATGCCTCAATTAAAAAAACTTAGGAACATTTCAAAAGGATAAGACGCTCCACAAATGGAAATTAAAGCTAAATAATAAAGCAATTTGTTATAACAATAAGGATTTAAGTAATCTCTCTAGAACTAATTGAGATAGACTCAACAAGATTATGCTCCAAGCAAAGCATGTGGGTAGTCTATCAAAAGGCAGGCCTCTAGCATGCTTATGCACGTTGGAGAAAAGCATGCCATTAATGCATAAAAATTAGAAAAGGATAAACAAGATTATAAGTAAAATTAGAAACACATATGAAGATCATCTATGGAGAGACTGAAAGGCTTTATTTTGGGTCAGCTCTTTTACTTGCTTCTTAAAGCATTCTTTTTTATTTGAAAACTTTCTCTGAATGTAACAAAATTTTGGTACTCCCAATTAAATGATACCTAAAACAACAAACTCAACACTAACAATCATTATAAGTCCATGGAGTTATCTAGATAAAAATCAAAGAACATGCAATGGCATCCCACTTCCCCACCAAAGATAGTTAGTTACAGATGTATTTAGCGTTTTTTTTGCGGACCACTTCTTACTGCTTTTCAGTATTTTTTTTTTAACTTTCAAATTTTGCTATAAAAAAATTTGCTTTAAGAGAAGTTGATAATTTTTTGCACAAAAAGTTACTTTTAAAAGCAGATTAAGAATGATCCAAACGAATAACAGTTAATTCATGCCTTTAAGCTTACTCATAAACTGAACTTCGACTAAGTCTGAGCAGACTTTGCTTACTGCGTTCTATAACGGCGTTTTATAGTACGAAAATTAAAAATTTTCTACTAAAAAAGCTGCTGTTAAGAAGCAGCTAAGAAAGTCTTCCCAAACAAAATCTTCATCTTATGGAAGATAGTAAACGAGCTTGACATTTTGTGGGTATATAGTCTATTGTTTCCCAAGGATGCTTGAGGAAAGAGTGAAGGAGGTTAAAAAAGCACTATATTTTGAGAGAAGCTACCTTCAAGCATAAAAAATAAGAAAGAATATTGTTATTGCCCAATAAACGGACCAATCGGAGTTCTAATTTATAAGCAATGGTAGTCAGCTTTTTTTAAATGGTCGAAGTAGACTAAGGGGAGCATTATTAATATTATATCATATATAATAATTATATGCGCTTGTCTATTGGAATATATTAAAATAGATTCAAAAAAAATTTATATGAAAACGGCCTTTAGTCTCTATTTGGGACGATTTTCTTTTGCTTCTTAAAGCCAGCTTCCAGTATTAAAATACCTAATTTTTATACTAAAAGCAATAAAAAATCTCCCAACAATTCAAAGCCTAATTTTGCTAAGCAAGAGAGCTGGAAGCTAAAAATAGAGCTTTTTTTAATGAGCAAAAAAAGAATTTTTATTTTATTATTTAGATATATTATTGCATTACGGGACGATGCAGTCAATGATTTTTTGTTTTTTAGAATTTTTAGGTAACAATTATAATCTCGTTATAACTTTGTATCTGTATGTTCTTAATCTTTATTCAAACTAAGTATAGTAAAACATACACCAACAACTATAAATCTCAAGCACATAAGCAAATAAATGTAATCCCAATTATATTATCACGTTTGCGTTGGGTCGAAGAACCACAAGAATATGATAGAGACAATACATTTGTCTATATAAGCATATACACTTTTAAAAAATAAAAGTATAATGAATTTGTAATGAAGTAATAAAGAATGAATTGACTAAGGGTTCTATGAGATTATTTATTATTTATTTATTTTTATTTTATTTTAAAAATGAAATACATTTGATTTTTAAAAATATGATTTTATGTATATAATTTTGAATTAAATTGATTTTAAGCTGATGATGGTGTGTTCGTCTAGTTAGAGTAGCTATGATGGGTGGTGACGACTATTGTGCGCTACAACCCTGGCTGGTCGGCCAAGGTGGTGCTGAATGTTGGCAATGTAGAGGCGCTATATGATGCGTTGCAGCGTTCATGGCTTTGACAGTGAAATAACACTCAAAACACCTTAAAATTTTATTTTTATGTTTAAGAAAATAACTGTGGGTATACATACATAACATTTAAAACACCTTCTCATCTAACCTGTATTTGATATCGAAACCTTTAATATTTACACAAATTTAACCACTTCGTACTAATACTCTCTATGAATAACACAAGAGAAAGTTCATGGTCTCATGGCGATGATTTCACTAAATCCAATGAGTAAGCATGGTGGCAGTGATTGGTACATAGAGGAAATCACGTCTGAGATCAATGGAGGAAATGCCATTTATTATTGTTATCTAAACCCGAAACCCACGCTGACATAAAAAAGCATGAGGAAAATTTATAATGAATATTCACCGGCGCATGACCAGGGTGGATCAACGCGGCCTACTAAGCCCCGCTATTTCGACTAAGGCTTCATTTGGGACGCACTTTCATCTGTTGCCATTCTTTAAAAGCAGCTTTTAGTACAGAATTTTAATTATTTGCGTACTAAAAAACTGCCTTAAGAAGCAGCAAGAAAGATCGTCCCAAACGAAGCCCTAAGAAGACATAAGATAGTGTGCTAACGTGGCATGACATCACTTAGCAAGATTTTTAACTGAGACGGTAATAAGTGATACTTTTGATGTTTACTTAGAATCAAGGGTGTTAGTATCTAGTAAATATAAATATTCTACTTGTGCTTATATAGTATAGGTAAGAATGATCTGAATTGCTACATGATATTAATATATGTTACATTTCCTTAAAATAAATTTAAACAAAAATATTTAAAAATAATAATAATAATAATGATGATGACATAAAAAATAAAAATGATTCTAAATATGCTCTTATTCTAATATTCTATGGCGCATACAATAAAACTATAATACTACACGTCAAAAATTGGGGAAGTGCACTTCTAAATTTCGGCCTTTGGAATTTCTACTATTTGGACCAATTCAGCGCATAAAATAGAAAAAAAAAATTTTCTGCATGAGATTCTCTGATGCAAAAAATATATTAAAATGAGTCAAAATAAGCGAGATATATAGCATAAAATTAAAAAAATAAAAATATTTTATACAAACTAGGAATTTATAAATATGTATATATTCGAACTTAGGAAAGTAAAAGGCTTTTATAAAAAATCTTAATACAGAATCAGAATTCTATATTGTATTTTATTTATTCATAGTTTTCTGAAATAAGAAATGCATATTGTTCATTTATCTAAGTTTATTTGACTATCACATTGACCAAATTTTAAAATAATCATATTATTAAATTATTTAAATTAAAAAAAAAAAGCAGACCCATTTACTGCGCACCGGTCGTCCCAATCGAATACCCATTTTGACACCCCGCGATACGCGACCCGGCCCCGCAATACGCACCCGACACTGCGTCGCTACGCACCCACTGCAACCGCTCTGCGCGCGACCCCGCCCGCACTCGCCCAGCGGGACCAGCTTTCCCGAGTCGGGTCAACCCGGCAACCCGCCGGGTCAGGTCTGAGTTCGCATTTTCGACCCGTTTACCTAACCGGGTTGGGTTAGGGTCGACCCGTTTGAACCCGGGTCAGTTCCGGGTCAGACCCGAACCCGACCCGTGACACGAAATTGACACCCCTACACACAACCAAGGAAATAGGAATCACCAAAATGAAGAATACTCTTCCTTCACCTCTCTGCCTGCAGTGTAGGAAACACTATCCACGTAAGCGCTCAATACATAGAGAACTTCCATGGCGACGTGAAGACGGAGATCACTGGCGTGATGTGCCACGAGACCACACACGTGTGGCAGTGGTATGGGAAGAGACGAGCGACGTTAGGGCTCATCGAAGGGGTGGCCGACTACGTGAGGCTTAAGGCTGGGTACGAGCCACTCGACGGCCATTAGGTGAAGCCTGGGCAGGGAGACCGGTGGGATCAGGGCTACGACGTCACGGCGCGATTCTTTGACTACTGCGATGGTCGGCTTAAACTCTGGGTTCATGGCGAAGCTTAATGCTAAGATGAAGGATGGATATAACAATGACTTCTTTGTTGAACTACTTGGTAATACTGTAGATCAGCTTTTCAGCGACTACAAAGTTGTGTATGCCGATTGATTCTTGTGCTTATAGTTTTCTCTACACGTCGTTACATATAAGATATTATTAAATGCGGAGTATGGATAGAAGTTGCATCCGATTTTTGTGAGTGTGCACAGTATGTAAAAGCACAATAAAAATGCAGTGGTGGACAGTAACTGTGCTTTTACTGCGCACATTCACAAAAATCGAATAGTTCTCCGATCCAAACTCCGCACGTAATAATCTCTTGTTACGTACAATGTCAAAATATTGTTGTGATGTTATTTCTGGCAATGAATTCGATGACCAAAGCTCATGACCAACAGATTAAGTTGAGCTGCATACTTTATGTAACCTTTAATATACAACAACAACATCAAGCCTTTGTCCCACTACATGGGGTTCAACACAATTTTTTATAGGATTCAAGTCATGATTATTCAACAAGATTTATGCTGGATGTCGACTACCTAACGCAACCCTCCACTTTTTTTTCTTCAGAACTTGGGACCTGACAACGACAGTGTTTAATAAATATTGTTACTAAGGGTGTTGATTTTTTATAGATGATCTTCAAAGGCATTATATCTAAATCAAAGCAAAAATGGTGCATAATGATATTTATTAGTAGGAAGTCATGTTTCTTCCATCTAAATCTATTGTCATAGGTTGCACTTGTTTATTAAAGTTTGAGATATAGCATCTTTACACTATTAAAGGGTATAATCAACAAATTAAATATTTTTAATAATAGTATCAGTTATGACATTACCTATAATAATAAAAAAGGAGAAGATGTACGATCACCTTACCAAAGTTCTTTCTATAATTTGAAATGCTTAATTAAATCAACGAAGTTAGGAGAAAGTGCTTCCTTGGAAATATTAAGAATGAAGTCTGAATTATAGGTTAAAGGCACTTTCTACATCAATAATGAAAAAGAAAGAATATTGCTTTAACTTTAGGGCATAATGTGAATAAATTCATAAGCAAAATCACAGCACAATTCAAAGTACTTCGACCTTCTATGAAGACTCCTTAAGAGCTATATATATATAAAAGATCATGATGAAGAGAAAAACATATGTGAACATCAATACAAGGTATTTATATAAAAAGTGCAAGGAAAATATAATTAATTTGCAAATATTAAAAACTCTTATGAAAGATAAAAAATCATATTGTACTTGAGTACATATTATTAACAAGTGATAAAAACTATAAGTTATCTTTTAAATGGGTACATCCATCCATATTCAATAGGACCACCTAATTAATTTTATTTGCTCTACTAAGTGTTTAAGTTCATGAAGAATCATTTTCCCATTTGGCATATAGTCATATTATAATATTATTTTGTAACATCTCTAATTCATTGGGGATGACAACCTTTACACAAATTGATTTTCTAAATATCTCATCTCCGCAAGAATGCACATAACCTCTTCTGATGGTGCACAAAATCTTAGAGCAATGGGTAGAATGTCTTATATAAGAACATGACAATTATGACTTTTTATGCCCATAATTTTACACTCAGCTACATTGGCGCATCTTGAGATATTTAATTAATGTGTAGGCTTTAGACATTTTGGATTTTTTAAAAAACTTTACATAACATCAATTTATCTTTTTTTGACATTATGGAAGAAGTTGTTGGCATAATGTAGAGGCAATCCTCAATAGTTGATGAATGAAGTTTGCTCTTTATTCCCATTTCAACCAAATCTTATTGTGCTTGTATGTTATTTTTAGATTTTTCTACATCAGGCAAAGTTTGAATGAAATTATCATAAATATTTTTCTCAATATGCATAACATTCATATTATGTGGTAATAAGTTATACACCTAGTGATGTAAGTTAAAGAAAGTTAATTTTTTCTTTCATCCTTTAATACCTTGTACATTACGTCCTCTTTTTAGAAAGCTTTACTTAATGTGCCAATAGAAAATTGGATATCTTGTAAATGTGATGGAATTTTAGTACCACGACTCCTTTTAGACTCATTTCAAATTTCCTATGTGTTATCAAAATAACATTTTTGGTGGTAAAAAATGAGATTATCTAGTTGCCAATGACAATGGCCCATATAGGAGAATTTCTTAGTTTGTGTAACCATAAAGATTATGTATCTTATGAATAACAAGACTAAGCAAATTTACCTTTTGTGCTCTACTCACACAACATTTCATATGCTAAAAAATAATTGATTGTCAACATTAATGTAGAACACACATTAAATGTTTATCCTTATAACACCATAGGGTATAATTTTGGAAAAATTGTCAATTTATCTGTTAATTAATCTACTAGAGTCACTGATCTCTTTTAAGCAATACAATCATCAGCAGAAGAAACTCTAAATCATACATATTCATTAAAATAACCAAATGTATTAATTTCTCAAAATTCATGTAGAATAGTTAATAGTTCAATCCATATATTCATTAATTAGTCTATCATTTAGCTTTTGACTACAAAAGATTAAAACTAAAGAAAATGCAAAAAAATAAAAATAAAAATAAAACTTGAATATATGATCTATCCTTACTCCACTATATCCTAATCATTTTTTTTTATATATAAAATGACAAAGTGAGCTAATAGCTTAATATGTTATCAAAACCTACAACTAAAATCAATGCAAAGTAATTGAAATAGTATGCATACAATCATTCAATCATTATCAATATAAATATATAACTGTAAAAGCTTGTAACAATCAATGAAATAGTAACATGTTATATGATCAATAAATATCAGTATAAATATATATCGTAGGAGCATTGATCAAAAAATAGTAATAATATACTAGGGGTCAGTAAACTATCACACACACACACATGCATATGCAGTATCGTAAGCAAAGAAGGCATCCAACTATCTTTGATGTTTTTTTCTATTTCAAGTTTTGTAGGTCAACCTTATAGAAATCAGTCTCAATCACAAGTCATTTAGGTCAGGAGGTTTCATGTTAGAAGTTGTCACTTTTCTTATGCCCATCGGCGTATTATATCATATCAATTAATCTTCTTATGCCCTCCTTTTCATATCATTTAGGATTACACCATAAATATTATTTTAAGGAAAAACCCATGAGCCCACCCTCCTCTATAAGATAATATATCTCCAACCAATCTGAATTACTCAATCATTTTTTGCCATCCTTTTCTTACATATACACATTTCATAACTATATAACATAATAAAAACCTAATACATTCATTATTATATCAATTAATGCATGTAAAATTTTATATAAACCAAAATTATGAAATTTATAAGAAAATGCATGCAATGTATCTTTTTCACATACCATAATAAATAATAAATAAATTCGAATAACCAATATGTTTACATCACTCATATGAAAGAATTTATAATTATTATTCCAATTTTCTTATATATCTATATTTCTCTTCAAAAATACAAAAAAACTCATATAAATGATCTATAATTTCATTTATATATGTGCAGAATGCATTAAAACTAAACATATTAAAAATACATGTAAAGTTGCGAAAAATTAGATGTCACACTTTTGGCAAGTTTTACTAAATTAAAATTTTAAAAATAATAAATTCATAAAAGTAATAAAAATTAAGATGGTAGGTTAATATAGCCTACCTCAGGACGAGCAAAAATTTCAATTAGACATGTCAGTTGGCAAACTAGTTCTACAACCTCCAAACTAGCTTCTATTTTCTCCCTCCTCTCTTGTTCTTCTGAATTTCAATTGTCTCTCTATTAAAACGTATAAGAAGAAAGAAATGATATTCCTCTAATAAGCTTTTTTAAGACGCGCTTAAAGTTTTTTTAATAACTAAATAATCAAATGACTTATGGTATATATTAATTATTTAAGATTTTAAATATAATCTATATAAATCTTTTATATCTTAAGATATGAGCCTTAAAACTAATAGTAAAATGTTCATAAATAGTACAGCATATCTACGACGCTCTAATGAAATCGATTTGTAAAACGGACAATCTAACGATCCTCATCAAAACTCACTTTGTACCGACATGTGTCAACTTTTTAATTAATTTCAATTAAATAAAAAACCTTTTTATTTTCAACCTACATTATTCATTAGAATTAGAGAAAAAAAATTTTAATTAAAGCAACCAATAATATCTCATGTTAAGAAAAAAGTACAGTTTAAAAATTAAACTTATATATACTGTCTGAGAAATATTATTTTACTTTGTAGTCAAAATAAGTCTTGTAGAAATTAAAGGCTTTATTACGATGCCTTGATTATAGAATTTAGCATTTAATTTAACATCCTAAGCGTCATAATTCATATAACTCTTTCTTAGGCTTAAGATAAATATCAATATTATTTTCTAGAAAAATAAAGAATTTATGTATCATTCCGATCAAGGTAGGCAATTATAGATGGAACTAAAGCCCGCCAGAATAATATAGTGCAATGCTATAATCTTAATGATTGATCAAGTAAAGCAGGATAGGGCATCCTATGAATCACGGTACCTATATTAAAGATTTTCAGTTTCTTTATCACACTGTGATTCAAAATAATTCATTATATTTATGCATTTTGCGTGTCAAATCATATCTTCAACATATTCTTTATTTTGAAATAATCTATTTAGTCTATAATAATTAAGAAAAATATTGAATATTTCTGACATTTCATATAATTTTTTTTTGTCTTGTGATACTTCTTCTTAATACATTAGACATCTTAATTCTCACAAATGTGCATTCCTCTTGATCAATTTTCTTTCGCAAAAATATCATAATTACTATTCAAGATTGCATCTATATTTGTGTATATTCAAGATCAATATGCTTCATTACTTACTTCAGTTTCATATGTATAGCTATGAGCAACACGCCCCTTAAGAAAAATCCATCGTCAATAACTCAGCAACTATCCAAACATATTCTTAAATTCTAAGAATATAAGCATGCAAATTAAATAAGTGTAATACGAAAGGATAGTTGAGATATACTTACACACCATACGGTACAACTTGCTCTATATCGATGCTATTAATCCCCTGTAATTTGCTTCACCATCAAATCTATTGGTGGATCTGTTTGAACTAATTGTATCCGATTCACTAAACTTTTGGTTGAAATAGTGGAAACAAATGTGTCTCTTATTAATCCTTTAATTCATATGTGTTACATATCTAATATTACACTATTGTATCTCTCTAAATTAGATGGACAGAAATGTTTCATTCCATTGCCTCTTCAGCCTATAGTAGCTCTTTCCCTGTTCAATTCCATAGAAACATCTCTAACAAAGAATTTTTTGGAGATAATGAACATTGATATCTTTTTTGATATGAAAGTATCTATTAATGCATATTTGCATGAACAAATTTTTTTTCTTTGAATGCTCTAGCTTATGACTTGCAAGTCTAGAAAAGTTGACATCATTTATATAATCATAACCCATTTAGAATTTTGTTCTAGGCTCTTATCCATTTAATTAAGTGAGAAAAATAGACTTCCCAAATCATGCTAAGAATAAAATTTCATATAACATAAAAATGAAGATTTCTATGAATGAATTAAAGAGATCAATTAGATAGGAACTCAACAAAGAGTGAACTTGAGGTTATAGTAGTTATCAGGGGGGGGGGGGGGGGGGGGTTGTGATATATTTGAATGGTAGAAATAAATTATATGAGTGATATATTTGATATTAAAGTTGTATATGAGTGATAAGCATGTAATATTAATATTTTAGAAAGCAGTGAGAATGCTGTCCCAAATGAAGCCTTAAAATAGAAAGCAACATTCAACATTCATATGTAGGGTTCCACCTAGTTGGAATCAACACAATTCTTTTGAAAAGTTCATAAATGAGCGTCTATTCATTAGTGTTCTTGGAGTAGCAAGATTACCTTATGATTTGTTTAGCGCCGACAATATATACCTTAATGTCCTTCAGGCATTGGCTGGTCCCGAAAATACCTATAGTTGTTGCTCTCGTCAATGCTCCTGTTAAACACAATTAAGATTTCATTTATGATAACTTTTGATCACTATTTTCAAAGAAAAAAGTACTAAAAGTTATTGTAGATCACAGTAGGAAAATTTTCACAAACGAAGTCTAAGAAAGAGAACTATACAATGATACACTTTAGTATATTTATAAGTTAAAAACAATTTTAGATTTTTTTTTATCCATACTGATAAAAAAGATAAAAAAAAATTGGTAAACCCTAAATTAACTTATATTTTTAAGCCTTAAAATTTTCTTTATTTTTCTTGTTTTATTCTTCACTAAAATACAATCTTTCAGAATAAATTTCTCCAAAGGTCCCTATGAATTTCTTGTCCTCTAGTTTGTTTGCAGTCCCTACCCCTCATTCTCCATAGAAAAATCAAAATTCTATACTGTATTTTATTTTTCATAATTTTTTAAAAGGGGATTTACATACATGCCATCCTATATCACTCTATTTACATATCTAATACCTAAAATTTTAATATTACATATATACCACACTTAGTTCACTTTTATATCAAATATGAGTGATATGAATGAAATATATGGATGGTAGAAATGAAATATGAGTGACATATTTGATATTAAAAAAATATTGGATGGTATGCATGTAATA